>NC_137435.1:39845000-40072500 GCF_964374335.1 Astatotilapia calliptera | reverse complement strand
CTTAATCGATTACTAGGGTATATTAGACTTAACAGTTACTATATACAGTAATGGACTTCTATACTTTTTACATCAGATTAAAACTTTGGGTGTAAGATTCAGATAATTATTTATTAAAAGCTCGACATTTTAAATGAGAATAAGAAAGAAAAGTATGTCTTTGTGCCCCCTTTTCCCTGTTCATGCCCTATCGGCCCCCCTGGCTAAACTTTGCTAGATCCGCCCCTGCACAGTTACAGCCGTCAGCTGTAGAAAAGATCCTGGAGTAGAAAGTAATATTAAATACATTCTAACAACAGCTGATCAAGCTTAAACGTGCTGCTGTTGTTCAGCCGCTGGTTTCCTCTTTCTGGTGCAAAGTGGGCCAAAAACAAACAACAGAGACGATCAGCTGATCATTGATCAGTTTCATGATTGAAGTAGCAGCAAGAAGAGGGAGGGGGAGGCAGTCGCTCCATATATCTGTTGTTAAGCTTAACGCTGGAATGCTTCACAAACATTCAGAGATGAACTTACACACTTGCTTTCTTCTCTCTGGGATAACTTTCTCGGAGATGAAATGCCGGGTTGGTAGCGAGGCTACAACCAGACCACCGACAGGTCCTGCATGCCACAGCCTCTCTATCACGTGACGCATACTGCTCCGACGTGCTAACGTTATGAGCAGAGTTACGCCATGCCGCAAGTTTTGTGAGGTGCTTTTTTTGATATTTAATGGATCGATTACATTTTTTTTATTTCTCTCCGATATTCGATCCAGTAATTTAGGTCAGTATCGGCCCAATACCGATACTTAATATCACATCGGTCCATCTCTATTCTGAACACGGTGCCGCTCCGTGCTGTTGCTCTGAGAAAGTTTGCTCGTGGCACGAAGCCAGATCACTTCCAGAAGAACTAGTTAGTGTGACATGTGAGAGTAAAGGGAAGGGCGAAATCTCCCACCTGAAAACACAAAAAGCGCAGGAGTGGAAATTATTCAGCGTTAAGTTTAACGAGCGCAGGTGCAAATGCAGCTGCGATCGTCTCCACAGCTGTGCTGTCACGTTTGTGCTTGACGGTGGCGACGCGAGCAGGTGATCTAAGCTTAGTAGTGAAGAATAAATTAAAATGCAAACACAGTTTTCAGACTAAACTGGAATAATAACGAGGGTTGAAAGCAGGCACGCCAGAATCACGGAGCCAGCCTGCTGAGTGACTGCAGCGTAGGCTGCCGTTCCCAGTGTGAAGGGGAATATGTTCCAGCACACGTTAGACTTATTACGAAGCATGGACGTGAACATTCAGAGTCACCGACCCTGAATGCAGAATGATCCGGGCCTTGGTACAGCCCCTCAGGTTATCCTCCACCGAAACGAGCTTTCAACCCCGTAAGGCCTGCTTCCCCTTAAAGCTCATTTATGTTGTCCCTGAAAATTTAAACAGTGAGAGACATCTGCGCTGATTCATAGAGGAGGAGAAACCCAAACTGAAAATCAGAATGAAACACTTTAAAAATGATCGTATTTATTACACAGTTTCATTCACGTGTATTTGCTGAAACTAGTCATTTCTGTTATTCGAACCGTTCTGTAAATGAACTTTTTACACTGCACATCCAGATACTTGCACGTCGTATTCAGCACTGCATCTATGATGGTGGTGAGAGGTCACCATCACAGGTGAGAGGGTCAGAGAAGTATACAAGTGTTAGAGTAACATCTGCTCCCAAAGCCTTTTTCATGGAAGGCGTTTACCAGCATGGCTTCATGGTAGAAGAATCCATCAGGGCCACATCCCAGCTTTTTGAAAATGAATTCATATTTTCTCACTTTAAACATTTGATATTTTCTTGATGTCTTCTAATATGAAGAAAAATGGGATTAAGCGATTTGCAGACCGCCACATTCTGCTTTTATTTACATTTTACAGAGCACTCCAGCATTCACAACTGGCTGTGTCTCTTTTGGCCATATTGTGTATGGGTAACATGACTCGGTCACTAGCCATGATCTGTGTGTTCTCTGTTCAGGTGCGGGTTGTTGCTCCCTTCCTGGGTCCTCCCTCCGACTACGCTGTGGTGAAAATGATTCCCAATGAAAAGCTGCCGCCCAGGAACCTCCACCGTGTGCGAGTCGACAAAACTCAGGCTACGCTCAAGTGGCAGCCCCCCTATGACAGCCCGAGCAAACCTTTGGTACACTCCTGTCTCTTATTGTGATGATGTCAAACGATCAGAACATGGGGAATATAAAGGACTCATTTCACACCTTTTAACTTGTTCATATTTACAGTTGAAGAGATAGTAGGTAGCGTTTTCCTTGTATTAACATGTATTTTACAGCGCGGCTCTGGAAGGATTGTTATTTTAACCAAACAGTGTGACCACAGCTGGCTTTTTGTCCTGTCTCAGCATGTGGGGGACGTTTCTGTGAAGTACATTGGTCAGATTCAGTGTCAGTGAGGGACCCTGAAATCAGTAGGGCACTCAGTTCATATAGGTTTTAGTGATTATGCCTGCTAACGTATTGTAGCAAAAGTTGTCCTGGGTGAGTAAAGCCAGCTAATTCATACGATCATCCAAGGTTGATCTGGTGTCATATCTGCTCTTTTTAAAAATTACTTAATCAGCTGATGTTAGAACATAAGCAGAGCCAGTGAAGCTAAGCTACAGCTAGCTAGCTGTATTGCTAGGAAAATCCTGAGCGGCTAGCTTAGGAGACAGACCACATTAGCTGCCAAATTACTTGGTTCATGACATGGACTTATTTTTCATGTCAAACTGTACTGATTTAAGACAATACTACAACATATGAATGTATAATATTAGCTATAACTGGCCTTTGTTTCTACAATTACAGTAAACTGCTGCTAGCTAGGTCTTGATGCATGCTCAATCATCCAGGACAGTAAATCTCCAAAAGTTGATTCTGTTCATCTGGACGTAGCGTTTTGTGGGAGAAACGTTTCATCACTCATCCAGGTGACGTCTTCAGTCTCAGCTGACTTTGATCAGTGGGTTTTGGTCAGTGGTTGTTGATCAATGGTCATGAGAATTTGCATAATTAAGATTAAGGAACTGACCTCCCAGCCCATTGTTCCTTCAGTGGGCTGGTTTCAGTCATTATGCAAATGTCCTGTTTATAAGATTGAAACCTGCAGTCAGCTGAGACTGTCTGTCTTCCACAGCATGTCTTTATCCTGTCTTCCTTCTCCCACCCCAACCAATCACAGCAGATGGCCCCGCCCCTCCCTGAGCCTGGTTCTGCTGGAGGTTTCTTCCTGTTAAAAGGGAGTTTTTCCTTCCCACTGTCGCCAAAGTGCTGCTCATAGGGGGTCATATGATTGTTGGGTTTTTCTCTGTATGTACGAAGCGCCTTGAGGCGACTTTTGTTGTGATTTGGCGCTATATAAATAACATTGAATTGAATTGAATAAGATTGAGGAAACCTGCGGTCAGCTGAGTCTGAAGAAGTCACTTGGATGAGTGACGAAACGTTTGTCCCACAAAACGCTTCGTCCAGGTGAACAGAATCAACTTTTTGGAGTGCTGCTAGCTAGCTGTAAATTAGCTACAGAACATGTTTATGGCAGTATTTGTTCCTTTGTCTCATCCATGTTGTCATTCTAATAATACTCATACTTGAGCAGAGATAACAGTGTAAGATGTCGATGGTGACCATTCACGTATCCTGAACAACACTTAACACGGCAGTGAGTTAGTGCTGTAGCAGATGCTCCAGCTGTGTTCAAACGTGTATGAAACACAATCCTGTAACTCAGCCGATAAAAAAGAATGACCTCGCAAATATATTATTACCTGATACGTCACAGCTTTTAACATCCACCTGATCTTGGATTCCCGTCTTGTTTCTTTAGACATATGCAATACACATGCGGGATGTGATTCGTAAGGTGGAGCGGGACTACAAGCTGACCACCCAGAACAACACAGTGGAATACGTGCTGAAAGGCCTGGAGCCTGGAGGGCGATACAGCATCTCTGTGCGCCTGCGAAACATGAGCAAGGAGGCCAGCTTCACCCTCAGCACAGGTATAACTGTGTGACTTCAAAACTCACAAACTCTTCAGTCACTGATCAACTGCCAACTTGTCCTAATCCAAGGAGGTTGTCCTCATATTCTTGCTCTAGTGTGACTGAGCTGTGACTGCCAACAGCCATGTGAGCATCGTGGAGTATAAATGGAGTACATCACAAACAAACCAGAAACACACACTTACAAACTGTAACCTCACTGATGTTTTTAGCCTGTGATTTGTAAATGACCAAAGCTTCTGTTTGGATGGAAACTGTTACTGTTACAGAGGTGCATATCGGCTCTAGTTAACACTGACTGTTCAAAGGCCTGTTTGAAATCAGACAGAAACACGTTGACTGGCCTGAAATAGTAATGCAGATGTGATTCAACTGTAAATAGATGTCTAATTGTTCCTTTTGAATAGGTTTAGTTTCATTAAAAATAAAAACATTAGCAATAAAGAAAGAACTCTACATTAAACACATTTATAGCTGAATTTGACTGATAGCTTGTTGCTGTTGTTTTTTAAATAAGGAGTAGTGATCACAGTAATCTCAGTACTGTGATTACTTTGACACAGTGTCTGTTCTTTTTCTCCCGTCACACACAGAGAGCTGCAGCAGCCGGCGTTGTGCATGTTTCAAATCTAAATATTCTTTTACCAACTAGATGAACTCATTTAATCATCTGGCTGACTGATTGCACGCATCCCTAAATATGATGTCTTATGTCGCTTCGTGCAGAGCAGATTCTACTCCCCTGTGCTTACTTTTCATAAACTCTGCGTTTCCTGTGCTCGTAGTTCCTCTTGCGGCGCCTGAAGCCCTGAAATTTTTGACGGAGAAGGATCACATATATCTCTTCTGGAAGAGCCTGGCTGTCCGAGAGAAGGGCTTCAATGAGAGCAGGGTGAGATACCTACAGCTAACCACTGCTTTTGAAACCAAATGTCAGTGACTGTGAGTGATAATAATGGGAGAGGTGCCACTGTTCTTACAGCAGAATGAGCTTTTCCAAGTGTTGATTTATGCTCTGCTCTTCTGCTGCTGTGGTGCTCCTCTGCCTGCTGGGGGCGCTGTTCACAGGGGTACGAAGTGCGTGTGTTTGACAGCGTGACCAACAAGACGTCGTCCCTGGGAAACACCACAGACACCTTCTTCAGGATCAGCAGCCTGCTGGTGGGACACAACTACACGTTCTCTGTCCAGGCTCGCTGCCTGCTCAACGGGCAGCTGTGCGGGGAGCCTGCAGTGCTGCTCTATAACCAGCTCATAGGTACCGCCCACACTCACCTGATGAACATTAAAGCTGTGTTGTTGCCATTCACATCTTTTCCACGTGTAGCGTCATTAAAGAATGAATCAAAAGAAACCCTGAATCTGACAGTCTCGAGCTGCTTGAGGCACTCACCCGCTTTTTAGCATTAAATTCAGTTTGATGCTGTCATTGTTTTTAATAAAAATCACTACAAAAAAAGGTTCAAATGAATTAAAGTTATCCACAAATGTGAGTTTAAGTTGTTTGATTAGGAGCCATTTAGGAGCATAACGGCTCCTAAATCCTGGGCTGTTAGCAGCGCCTTCATGCAGCCCAGAGAAACCTAACAGTATTCCAGGGATTACAAACACTTCATTTCTTTTCTGTAAATGCTTTTTCCCCTCCTGCACAGGGACCAGCGATGCATCCCGCAGCGAGGCCCACTCAGGCGACACAGCGGCCGTGGTGGTTCCCGTCCTCTTCCTGCTGCTGCTGGCTGTTTGCGGCGGATTGGTGGTTCTCTACCTCCGACACCGGCGGCTGCAGAACAATTTTACCGCCTTTGCCAACTCCCACTACAACTCTCGGCTCGGCTCGGCCATCTTCTCCTCCGGGGATGAACTGGGTAATTATTTCTTATCGATTCGAGAAACGAGACACGAATTGGAAAACGAGGTTTTTTATAAAGGTCGTTTACATTTTAGGTTGGCGGAGGGATACATGTTTTTAATCACCTGCCACGAATTTTCACCTTTCTGTTCAGTTTGGCATGACCTTTGACCCTAGCAGTTCAGCATGGTTGCAATAGAAGAGTCAGCCTGCCCCACCCTATGAAGCTGGTATAGCTAGCTCACACGCTGCTAAGCTGGACCTAGCTTCCTGCTCTGACTGCAATAAAAACGTGGCCCAATGTGAAAAATGACCATAATTCTGACTTGAATTCTTACCTCAGTACGTGAGTTTCTCATTGGCTGCTTGCAGATGTTCACCATACTGAACTTCTTCTAAAGTGAAACAGCCAATAAAGCAGGGCGCATCGCCGTATGGCTGCTGTACTAGCGTGCAGTCGGGTCCACTTCTCTCTGGCGTGTTGACGTTTGAACAAATTGATTCCAACAGCCACGAAGCCACGAAGCTTTCTAAACACGCATTTTCCCTTTGTTAACAGGTGATGACGACGAAGATGCTCCCATGATCAGCGGCTTCTCAGACGACGTTCCCATGGTTATCGCATAGCGTGGCGTCCCCGTCGCCCATTTCTCTCTGTTCCCTTCTTTCCTCTCCTTCAACCCTTTAGTCCCCTTCGCTCTCCGTCAGCAGTGCGGCACGATGGAGCGCAGAGCCACCGGGCGGAAGCTCGCCACCACCCCAAAGTCATCTGTAGGAATCCACCCCAATTAGCAGAAAAACGTCAAGAAAAAATGGAAATGTGTAAAGAGAGAGAAATATTTTTCAAATGTACATTGCACTTTTTTTGGATGCGCAATAACTTATTTTTTATAATGTTAAAAATATATACGGGGGTCAAAAAAGGAGCGGGAGGAAAAGGTGGATGCTGGAGCAAACTGTGAAGGATTTGAGTTTGTGGAGCTCGTCAGGGAAAGCGTGACCCTGTCGCAAACTCGCCGTCCATAGGAGGCGTCCATTGCTTAAAGCCAAAATAAGCATCCCGAGGCTGGAATATAGAATGCAAAAAACACACATTTAAACACACAAACATATAGACTTACGCTGTATACACAATGTTTAAACATATTTTGGTAAGAGTACAGTTTGTCCTGTGGCGGTAGATGTGACGCTGGTGCCCTGTGAGAGGAGCTAACTGTGGATCGTGGTTCCTGTTTGTCCTGTTGACGGATCGGGACGCACACAGGTGACTGGTGGCATCACGTAGGTACACTCTTCTTTTCCACCAGCAGCACCGTGTTATGTCAGTAGAGGCGGCACGCGATTGGACGATTCCTGGCTTTGACACCCTCCCATCCTGCTAGCATCGCCGAGATCACCTGAATGAATTTGTAAATATCGGCTTTTAAAATGTCCTCTTCTTGTGATGCTGCACCACGTCGTTTGGTAAAATTGAGTTCTTTTGTGTTTCGTTTGTGTTGTTCAGGACCGCGATTTATTGTCCGCAGCATTTTGCCATAGCTGTAGTGCTCAAGGAAGCGTGTTTGGGGTTCTCAGGGAACTGTGTCGGAGCAGACACCAGCCCATCACCGCGGCCGTGGCTGAGGCAGCGCCGTCCGTCTGCTGAATACCTACAGAAAAGTCCGAAGAGGTACCGGGCCGGCCGTGGGCACAGACTGCTGTGAGTGAGAGTCGGGCTCACTTTGTATCTCGTCGTTTTATTGTTCATTTGGCATCTTTTTAGAGAGAACTGTGTCCCTGTGGGTGGTCCCACACAGTCATAGTGGATTTTATCATGAGAAAATAAAACAGTCCATTCAGGGAAAGTTTGCAGAGCTTCACGTCCGACAGCCTGGCGTTGCATCAGGGGCAGAAAGTATATATGGATGCGTTAAATATTGTGCTCCCGCCCTCCTCGCCTGACTGTGCCGCAGTCGGTTAGCAGACGTCGGCGTGTTGCCGTGGAGCCGATGGTGTTCTTTTTTTTGTTGACCTCACTCATTTTGTTCGTAAAGACGTCTTCATGAATGTATTATGTATGGTCCCAGCTCGTTATGCTACTGTCCCCACCTGTGAAGTCAGTGCACACACGCTGCTCTTCGCCCCCCTGCAGTGGGAAACAGCCTTTATGTCTCTGCATGCAAACTGCAGCTGTTCTGAAACCTTCCCATTCACTGACCCAGAGCGACAAACCGATGTTTCCTTTCGTCATCTCGTCCCTGGCTCGGATCATCAAACGGTGTCTGTGCTGACATTTTTCCTCAAGACTCGAGCTTGATTTCACGCAGCTCTGCGTCCTGTTCATGAGGCACTTTGTTCCGTTTCTTGGCCTTAACGACAGATTTTCTGGCATCGATGCTGTTTTTTGCTCTGTGGACTCGGTGTTCTCTGGTTTCTCTGTTTTGCCACATAATGCCTTATTAGAACACGTTAGGTTTCTATGTAATTTACGGTAAATGGTAAATGGCCTGTATTTATATAGCGCTTTACTAGTCCCTAAGGACCCCAAAGCGCTTTACACATCCATTCACACACACATTCACACACACATTCACACACTGGTGATGGCAGCTACATTGTAGCCACAGCCACCCTGGGGCGCACTGACAGAGGCGAGGCTGCCGGACACTGGCGCCACCGGGCCCTCTGACCACCACCAGTAGGCAACGGGTGAAGTGTCTTGCCCAAGGACACAACGACCGAGACTGTCCAAGCCGGGGCTCGAACCGGCAACCTTCCAATTACAAGGCGAACTCCCAACTCTTGAGCCACGATCGCCCCAATTTACTGTTTGTACAGTGGAACACAAGTGCACACGTATGCATACAGTCACACGCACGCACGCACGCACACTTGACCCGCATGCAAGGCTGAGGAGTAATTCACTGTTAGGGCATTTGGTTAATTTTGTCAGATCACTGCTCCTTTGCGCCGCGAGACGGCCTCTTAGTGTTTTAGTCCGGTTTCACTCATGTACAGTCTTCTTATTGGTTGTTATGTGCCCGATTGCTTCTCACTTCTTTTAAAGTGGACTCTCGTGAAATAGTTTGCTTCCAAATGTCATTCGGCGACGACTTTGACCATGTTGGAAGATGTTAATGTCTTGCTTGCTCGTGTTGGAGATTGCGAGGAAAGTCAAATGTTTTGAAAACATTGTGAGCTGTTTCAAAAAAGAAAAAAATAAACTTGCTGAAAATGAAACTGTGGCCGAGTTTCTTTCAGTGCAACAAACCTGTGGACTGTTATTAAAACACATCATGTTCTCCAGCTGCGCTGCACGTGTGACTGTATTCACTGGTGAGGCATTTTAAATGTTCACAGGCGAAGTGAGGAGCACTGATTATCTCTTGATCGTGGCGCCTTGTAGTGGGTGGGATGTGTTAGGGAGCGAGTGAGCACGGTGTCCTCACAGTAGATATTAGAAGCAGGGGAAAGCATAAGGACAGTAGTGCTGTAGCTCAAAGAGTTTGGTTGCTGCAGACCAGTCAGGGTGCCTGTGCTGACCGCTGCCCACCACCGAAACCACCAATGATACAATACAATACAACTTTATTTGTATAGCACATTTAAAACCAGAGGTAGCTAAAGTGCTTCACATAATCCAATAAAACAATAGTAAAGTACAAAGGCAGATAAGCTAGCAGGTGGGAGGCACTGATTAAACAAGCACAGTACACAGATAAGCAAGCACGACTTAACGATGAAAACAATAAAACAATATAAGCAAAAGAGAGGAAAGGGGAGGGCAAGAAAGTACACTTAAAAGGCCTGCTCTAGGAGGCCGGGGAGGCTGAGCTAAAAGGTGGGATTTCAGTCTGGATCGAGTCAGATGTGCGAATAGCATGAGGGAGGTTATTCCAGAGGTTAGGTGCGACTGAAGCAAAGGCACGGTCACCTCTGGTTTTCAGCCGTGACCCAGGTTGCACCAAAAGCAATTGGTCAGAAGATCTCAGTGTTCTAAGTAAGTAAGTAAAATTTATTTATATAGCGCTTTTCACAGATAAAAATCACAAAGTGCTTTACAACACAGGAAATGGGAATATAAAAACAATAAAACAATAAAAACAGCATAAGAAGAAATTAATCAAATGCTTTTCTAAATAAAAATGTCTTCAGCTGTTTCTTAAAAGAATCAGTGGAGTCCGTGCAGCGAAGAGACAGTGGGAGAGAATCCCACAGCCGTGGTGCCACAGTCTGAAAGGCCCGATCACCACGAGTTTTAAAACGAGTGCGCGGTACCACCAGCAGTCTCTGATCTAATGACCTTAAAGCCCGAGAAGATGTATGTGGTTTCAGCAGGTCAGATAAATATTGAGGAGCTTGACCATGCAGGGCCCTAAAGGTTAGAACTAAAATTTTAAAATGAAACCTAAAATTTACAGGCAACCAGTGAAGGGAGGCCAAGACTGGAGTGATATGCGATCTTCTCTTGGTGCCTGTTAAGAGACGTGCTGCAGCCTTCTGCACAGTCTGAAGACGATTTAAGGCTGATTTGTTAAAACAAGTAAAAAGGCCGTTACAGTAGTCTAAACGAGAAGAAATAAAAGCATGAATAATCATCTCAAGTTCAAGCTTTGATACCATTAGTCTGAGTTTAGAAATATTCCGTAAATGATAAAAACAGCTGCTTAGAGTGCTGCTCGAGCGACATCGAGCTGTCAGACATGACACTGAGATTTCTAAGGCTTGATTTTACAGAAGGGTCTAAGAAGCTGATATGCTGTCTAATTTCTGGGACCATGTGGTCTGGAGCAATAATTAGAGTTTCTGTTTTATCAGAGTTTAGTTGGAGAAAATACTACTGGGAGTATACACGCTAAGGAGAGCAATAAGGTAGCTGGGTGCGATGTTATGGTTTTATAAGTAAGCAGTAGGATTTTAAAATCAATGCAGTATTTAATTGGAGGCCAGTGAGAATTGGGGTGATAGACTCAAACCTACTAGTACCAGTTAGAAGGCGAGCCGCTGCGTGTTGGGTGAATTGCAATCTATGAAGAAGGGCAGAATGAAGCCCAGTGTATAGGAAGTTGCAATAGTCTAACCTGGATGTGACGAAGGCATGGATAAGCTTTTCTAGATCCTCACGTGGTAAGTATGGCATGGCCTTAGAGATTAAACAAAGTTGATAGAAACAAGATTTAATCACAGAGGACACATGCCGTCCAGGTAAACACCCAAATTACTCGCAGAATCGGAAAGATAATCAGCAAAGGGCCCGAGGACACCAGTTGGATGGGCTCCAGGGGTGTGACTGTCAAAGATTATAATTCCCGTTTTCTTGTCATTAAGGATGCGGGAATTGCTCTTTAGCTTCACTTATACACTCGAAGAAGCGAAGCATCGAGGAAGTTTCATCCTCACTCAATTCAAAATAAATTTGGATGTCATCTGCGTAGCAATGATAAGAGAGTTTGTAGTTTTCAATAATACGACCAAGGTGTAACATATATAGAGAATATGATGACCAATGATCAGCATCAGAACTGGACCATGGAGCAATGGGAGAAGGTGGCCTGGTCTGATTAGTCACCGTGCATGTGTCGCTTACCCGGGGAACACCTGGCACCAGGAGCATTGTGGGTAGAAGGCAGTGTGATGCTTCGGGGATGATACTTTGACACGTAGCACCTACCTGAGCATCTTTGCAGCAATCAGAGAATGGGGCCGCTGTCAGAAAGGGATGGACATGGTTAACAACAGCGCTCAGGTTGGCATTTAAATGATGCTCAGTTAATGTTGCAACGTCGCACCAGCAGCAACCAGCCAAGTGTCTCAGCAGAACTTGAGACTCGTCTGACCAGCAAAGGTTTTCTAATCTTTTGTTGCCCAGTTTGTGCCAAATGGGCTCAGTTTCCTCCAGACTGGAGTAGATCTGGAGTAGATTTTTCTATGAGTCTGTGGTGGCCAGTGCGATCCTCTATGCTGTTGCATGCTGGGGGAGCAGGCTGAGGGTCGCAGATGCCAACAGACTTAATAAACTGATCCGTAAGGCCAGCAATGTTGTGGGGATGGAGCTGGACTCCCTCAAGGTGGTGTCGGAGAGGCGGATGCTGTCCAAGATAAAGACAATGTTGGATAACACCTCCCACCCACTCCATGACATGTTGGTCAGTCACAGGAGCTCGTTCAGTGAGAGACTGAGATTACCGAAAAGCACCACTGAACGACACAGGAAATCATTCATCACTCCTCCACCTAACACACTGTTTGCTGCTACAACTACACATGTTTCTTTTCCAAATATTTATTTATAAGTGACTTATGTATGTATGTATGTATATATATGTATATATTGTACAATTCTTAGTTAGCGTATTGTCTGTCTTGTCTTAATGTTGGTTTAAAATGGAGCACTGTAACAAAAAATAATAATTTCCCCCAGGGATCAATAAAGTATTCTGATTCTGATTCTGATCTCAGTGTGGTCTCCTGCTGCTGTAGCCTCTCTGCTTCAGGGTCTGACGTGTTGTGCATCACTCGAGATGATCGTGCAGGAAAATCCCAGCAGAGCTGCAGCTTCTGAAATACTCAGGCTAACTTATGTGGCACCGACAACCATGGCACGAAGTCGCTTAAACATTCTGCTCAGTTTAAATGTTAGCAGGTCATCTTGACCTGTCTGTGTGCCTAAATGTGTTGAATTGCTGTCGTGTGATTGGCTGATTACATATTTGTGTTAATAAGCAGTCAAACAGATGTACCAGCTGATGAGTGTATATTATTCATTTTTGATTTCAAAGGGACAGTTTAAATTAGTCCAAATATAAAACATGAAACTGATGTACTGCACATACGCTTATAGCTATTGTTAATTTCCAGCCGTTGGCCCTTGTTGGGCTTACGTTCACAGCACACAACATTATAAGACTCAGTTACATGAAACCAAAATACAGCATGAATACAACTACAATTAATAAACAATGTAAAAAAAATTAAAATGACTACAGCTCTGATTTAGCTTTAACCAACCTTTGACCTTCAGTGTAATGGATCTAATATCTGTAATCAGTCTGTTCCACAGATGGCAGGCTTTATGGAAAATGCTGATTGTCCAAATTTAGAGTTGCATATGATATTTTACAGCTGCCGTTCAACATAATGTACTTAAATGATTTACATGATCATTTCTGTTGAAGGCCCTATTTCAGCACAGCAATGAGCTGATGTGTAGAAATACTGCAGTATGAAAGTTGTCCGATCAATAATCAATAAAGATGTAACAGAACAGTCGGCCTGCTGGTGTTTCCTCACTGAACCAAAGAGTGAAGACATGAGAAAATGTTTCAGTTAAATGAAAATCACCATGTGAAGTAACATTTAAGAATGCTATCATATATGGACAGATGTTATGGTAACATACAGCTGTACAGTGCAGCAAAGCAATCAAAGATCCAAAGCTTGTCCAGGAAAGCCAAACAGGGTCAAAATTGTCAACAGGACTGACGGGAAGCACGGACTCGGGCGATAATTGTGTGGATGCCTTAATAGGCATCCACACTATTGAGTTCCTGTTTCTCTTTATTCTTTATTATTCCGGGTGTTTCCGTACACTTTTCGCCGTGGATCTACTTCCACAATTTTTGTGCTATTTTCACCGTTCAAACTCTAAACTGTTCTGCTCTTTCTGCTTATGCCGGCTATGACTTTTGGTGTTTATTACTATTATACTTTTTAAAATATTACACTTTTTTCCTTTAATTTGTCCCATTGAAATGAATGGGAAACTTCCACAATTCTGCTAAAACTTTCTTGTCTTTGAAACTTAACTACTGCCTCATACTTTCACCTAGAAACTCCATTCAAACTTTAAAACGTTCTCAAATGATTGGGCTATTCCTGTATGATTCAGCTTTTTCAGATCTTCTACTGTTTTCATCTTATCTCTCTTTAAGTCTTCAGTTGCAAAATTGTGATTTTTCAGAAAATACATGCGTTGCTATGGTTGCTATGCAATTAACTCAGAGGGGACAGTGAAACTGTTTGAATTTTCTCTTCATGTCCAAACAACTTCTTGCTACTCGCTCAATTTCCAGTCAAGCCCCACAGATTATACACCAAAACGTAGGTATTTTTGCTGGCTTTCAGAAAATGTCCCTATCATTGTTGTGGGACTCATAGTTATTTTGCAAATCTCCTCAGAGTAACACAAAGTCAGAAAACTCTCCATATAAACTCAATGGAGAGTTTGTTCAAAATCACCGCTGGATTTCTCTAATGAGAGGCATTTTCAAATTGTCATATCTCCTTAACGAAGCGAAGTTAAGACATGAGGCTTGTCCCGGTATATCTTCAGACACTCCTGATGCTCACAATTCAAGAATTATTTTCTCACCTATTACCGTTCTGAGATGAGTTAGACTTGTTTGAGGGTAGGAAATTTGTCCCTCGCTCAGATTTCATCAGATTTCAAATTCTGGAAATGAGTCACTTTTTTCTCTCATCATATCTTTTTGATGGATTTCCACAGAGCCCTGAAAATTTCCATGACTGTTCACCAAAGCCTGCTGTTTCTTACGGTGAAAGAATGATTTTGATGCTCCATATAGATTTAGAGTTACCAAAGGTTGTTTGAGAGCAAGTCAAGGCAGTTTTTGCTTCGCCTCTACTCAGTTACAGTGTATTACAAGTCATATATCTTTAATAATTTATATTTTATCTCTGAATTATGAAGACCTGAATATTCCCCCATCTCTTCTGAACAAAACAATGTCTGAATGACCGTTCTAGCCTCTACGGTTAGGAAATTATGGCCATTTGTTCGAGGGGAATCCTGAATGTCAGAAATACACTGAAGAAAACTCACACCTCTCTCTGTGTCTGCGTGTGTAAGGGCTGACTACAGCAGGTGCAGCTAATTTAACTGACCTACATATACCAAGCCCAGACTCTCAACAGCTCCTGTTCCCTTTACTGTCTGTGTATGTGTGTCTGTGTATCAGTATTTCTCCTATGTTTAGGTATTACTCCTCAATCATAGTATTTCTGCTAAAGCAAAGTACTTCTACTACATCTTAGTACTTCTGCTAAATCATAGTATTTTTTGAAAAATCATAGTATATTTGCCAAATCATGGTATTTGTGCAAAATCATGGTTTTGGGGCCAAATCATAATATTTCTGTTATGTTATAGTATATGTGCTGAATATATTATATGTGCCAAATCACAGTATTTATACCAAATTATAGTATTTATGCCAAATTACAGTATTTCTGCTAAAAAGCAGAAATAGTCCTTTTTAGCAGGAATTTCTGCCAAAAGATAGTATTTATGTTAAAACATAGTATTTCTGCTAAATCAGAGTATTCCTGCCAAATCATAGTATTTGTACTGAAACATAGTACTTCTGCCCAATCACATTATTTGTACTAAATGATAGTACTTGTGCCAAATCATAGTATTTGTGCCAAAGCATCGTATTTGTATGGAGTCATAGTATTTCTTCTAAATCATAGTATTTCAATCAAATCTCAGTAGTTGTTGTTAAAACGCAGTATTATTGCAAAATCATAGTATTTGTACCCATTCATAGTATTTCTGCTAAATCATAGCATTTGTGCCAAATCATGGTATTTGTGCAAAAACATAGTATGTCTGCAAAACCATAGTATATCCCTTATGTTATAGTATTACTACTAAGGCATAGTATTTCTGCCAAATCATAGTATTTGTACTAAATCATAGTACTTGTGCCAAATCATAGTATTTGTTGCACATCATAGTATTGGAACCAAAACATAGTATTTGTCCCAAAGCATCGTATTTGTATGGAGTAATAGTATTTCTTCAAAATCATAGTATTTCAATCAAATCTCAGTAGTTGTGTTAAAATGCAGTATTATTGCCAAATCATAGTATTTGTACCCAATCATAGTATTTTTGCCATGTCATTGTATTTGTGCCAAATCATAGTATTTTTGCCAAATTGTGGTATTTGTGCCCAATTAATAATTCTGTTATGTTATAGTATTACTACTAAGTTGTAGAATATCTGTTATGTTATAGTGTATCTGCGGAATATAGTATTTGTGCCAAATCGTAGTATTTATACCAAATCACAGTATTTGTGCTAAAACATAGTATTTCTGCCATATTGTGGCATTTGTGCAAGAACATTGAACTGTTATGTTATAGTATTACTACTAAGTCATAGTATTTCTGCGTTGTTATAGTATTTGTACTAAAACGTAGTATCTCTGCCAAGTCATAGAATTACTGCAATTTCATAGTTTTTTTTAGGAAATCTGTTATGTTATAGTATTACTACTAAGTCATAGTATTTCTGCCAAATCATAGTATTTGTGCCAAAGCATCGTATTTGTATGGAGTCATAGTATTTCAATCAAATCTCAGTAGTTGTTGTTAAAACGCAGTATTATTGCCAAATCATAGTATTTGTACCCAATCATAGTATTTTTGCCAAATTGTGGTATTTGTGCCCAATTAATAATTCTGTTATGTTATAGTATTACTACTAAGTCGTAGAATATCTGTTATGTTATAGTGTATCTGCGGAATATAGTATGTGTGCCAAATCGTAGTATTTATACCAAATCACAGTATTTATGCTAAAACATAGTATTTCTGCCATATTGTGGTATTTGTGCAAGAACATTGAACTGTTATGTTATAGTATTACTACTAAGTCATAGTATTTCTGCCAAATCATAGTATTTGTGTGAATTTGTATACTGTAATATCACTGTAGTATGTAGTGGCTAAGTAGGGGGTGTTTACAGTGTAAATAGGTCATCTCTTGTGTTGGAGTGCCCTCTTGTGGCGCCTTTTGGGTAGTGCCTTAGTAAACGTGAACCCTGTAAGAAGTGGTATCAGACTGATTTGTAGTGGAGGAATTTGTTGCCAGTGTTCTTAATCATAGAAACCACACCATATCACCTCTCCACATCCTCCTACTGTATGCCATGCCTCCCTGTACCATCCATCTGACCGCCAATAAACTCCACCTGTGGTAATCTAATCCCTGGATGTCAGCCTCTCCTTCTGACCGAGGATAGTTACTATTGCAGCACCACCCAGCATTAAACTGACGTACACCATTCTGTACAATAGTATTTGTGCTAAAAAGTAGTATTTCTGCCAAATCATAGTATTACTGCTATTTCATACTATTTAAGCGAAATTACAGTGTTTCTGCAAAAACATGTTTGAGGGGTGGAAATCTGTCCTCCTCTCATTTTTCAAACTCCGAAAATTAAGCCATTTCTTCTCTCGTCATGTCTCCGCGACGGAGATACAAAGAGCTATGTAAATCGTAGTCAAAGTACACCAAAGTCCGCTGATTCACCCAGTGCAAGAATTATGCTTCTATCCCACCTAGTTTTTGAGTACAAATTTATACACTATCACAGACCGGTAATTCATATTGATAATTTATTACAATTCTGCAAAGTTTTATGATTTTAGCAGCTTTTCTAATATGGACCTCACATTCTTGTTAACAGTCTATGGCAGAAATACATACAAGTACACAGCCTGATGAAGCAGACAGAAGCAGTACCTCTGATTGGTTCAGCATTTTCACCTCTTATCAGCACAAATCTCAGCCTCTTCTGCTGTTTTCATTAGAATTGTAAGCTTTTCCACCTTTTTTCAGTTACGTGAGAACCAGTTTGGCTCAATGAGTAGCTGAAAAATGTCAGCCTCTTCTGCTGTTTTAGCAGGATTTCAGAGTTCAGCTTTTTCACTTGTTTTAAGCACAAATTTCAGTTTCTTTACCTCATTTCACAACAAAGTTCTTCCTCTTCACCTCTTTTCTGCTAATTTGAGCTTCTGCTCCACAGTGCACATTGTCCCTCTCATCATATCTTTGCTTGTGACCAGAACTCATTTGGCTCAGAGGGTAGGGCATCTGCCGTGAGACCCGGTGGCAGAGGTTTGAATCCTACCTGTGACAGTTGCTACACATGTTCCCTGCTTGCATGCGCTCTGCTTTCTTGTGTGTCACTGCTCTCCAGTGTGTCATTACACATACAGCAAGTACTTCTGCTTCTACACCTCTTTTCAGCTCATCTTTTTGCTTCTTTGCCTCTTTTCAGCAGAAATTCTTCTGATTCACCTCTTTTCTGCCAAATGTTTAGCTTTTTCACCTCTTATCAGCACAATTCTAAGCAGCTTCTGCTAATTTCACCACAATTGTCACTCTCTCCACCTCTTCTTTGTGTGAATGAGTTTGGTGCAGTGAGGTGAATTGCCGCCTTTAGACCAGAAGGGCCAGGTTTGAATCCTGCTCAGGGCAATGTTTTTTGTTTTGTTTTTTCAACTTTTTCAGCTTTTTTCAGCAGACATCTTCAGCGTTAAGGCATCCACACAGCATTTTCGCAGGAAATGCAAATTTTTCTAGTTCTCAGTGAGTTCACCGTTACAACTAACACGTTACGTTACACACAGTCATCTGCTCCACTGCTCAAACGAACATATTGATCAGAGAAGCTTTAATGTCAGTTTTCTGGGTGGAAACATGACTAAGAGCTGAGAGGATTACTGAACAACACAAGTGACTCAGCGATGGCTTCTGGCTAACTTTCCAGTCCAGTCCTTTGTTTTAGAACAAAGATGTGTCTGTATTGATTCCCGTAATTGAAAAGAAAAGCACAGCAATACACGACTGTCCACAGTGTTCACATCTGACAGGCCTATCACTTGGGACAGATAACGTTTTAGTCATCGCACAAAGTTCAGAGTGAACTCTTGAACTGTTCAACTTTTAACCAAAGAAGCTCAAGTTATTAGAGACAAGTGAACACAGAAACAGACCTTTTATTCTTCATCACTCGGAAATCTGGTGACTTCAGACAGACCCACAACTTATCTTTGGCAGAAATGCCAGTGACTGTTGGCATGGTGCGGACGAACGGGCCGATTTAATAAGTAGTTTACACAGACTTAACAGTTAATTGATTTTAAAGCCAAACCTAAAAAACGTCTTTATGACTTGCAAACCTCTTCGTGATGAACACTCACATCTGTCACTGTGGGTTGCAGCCTGCTAAAATGCCACTCAAACTATAGACTGTAGAGAAAAGATGGATGTAGCTTCTGGGCTGAAAGAGTGAAGTCACTGCAGGAATCACTGTGTTCCTGTTAAAGGCCACTTCTGTGGTTGTAAAAAGAAAACAGGCTGTATGGAAATCTATGAGGAAAAGACATCTGCTCTCGGATCGATTACCCCAGGAAACAGTTTCCAGATGTAGTATACTTGCATTTATGCAGCACTTTCCTACTGAATACAATATTAATTATCGTCCCCCATTAGAGACACAACCAGAGTTTAGCCAATGAGTGTGCAGCGTCTCTTGGTTTTGCAGTCTGATCTGAATGACTTCTCAAAAAGGCCCAGCCTTAACACTGCACACATCTGCCAACTTTGAAACAGAGAAGAAGGATGATTGTCTTTCAGGAACAGATGGATTTTCTCAAATAACTGATAAACTGAAACCATGAACCCTTTTAATGATAACTTTTCATATTTGGATTTAAGCTTATATGTTAAACGTAAACATTTCTTTTTCATTTCCTATGTGTAACTGATTTTTAAGCAATGCTTTGACAGTTGTTCTGCAGAACAATGTTACTGCCGAGAGCAGCACCTTATCTACCCAACACAGACTCACCGTTTGGAGGTGGAGGTCAGGACTGCTCAAAAACTGCAAGGCAAACTGCTGGATAAAAGAAACTCGCATAAAACCACCGGACCTCTTCACAGCCCAGTCGACTCAGTGTGGAGGTCGCAGATGAGACTGTTAATGCTGCTGGCACTGGAGCTGAAGCTGGGCTATGCTCATCTCATCGGGCCCCTTAGACGGGCCTCAGGTTGCTGAGGAACAAGCACACACCTCAGCTCTGTGTGTGTGTGCAGTGTCAGGGACAACCACCAGGGGGCAGGAGTGACTCTGCAGCAGCTCTGTCGTTAGTTTTAAAATGCATTTCATTCAGTCTGTTGCCTCGAAGTCATTTTACTGGCGCCTGCAGCTCAGTGTTTACGGGGTAGAGGAGTTTATGTTTGTGGGAAAATGATAAATGAACGTTTGCAGGCGTTGCCGATTTGCAACAGTTAAAAACTAACAACCTGATTACCCCACATACATATTTTATGAGTTTATTTTACTCAGGAGTACCACTGCAGGACTTGGTTGTGCATTAGCAACAAAAAGTTTAATTTGAGCCTGAGAGGGTTAACTGAAGTGAATGAGGATTGTGTTACATCAACAGATGTTTGATGGAGATGGGACCCTCAGTAACAGCATCGCTGTGATGGGATTAGATCTGTCTGCACTCATATAGATGCTAAACCGATGCTCAGATGTGCACCACATCCATACAGCAGATGCCAAAACTAAAAGAGATTCTTAATTTAAATTTGATTTCTTTTCCAGTTGAATCACAGAACTCTACATACTGTTTAAGACAGTCTGTGAGAATGTCTGTGTGCAAGTAAAGTGACTATTTTGGTGGCACATTTGTGTCCATATAAAAGTTGCAAAACATGTTCTTGACCATGGCCAGAAAAACCTCACAGAGGGGGCTGTGGGCCATGTATGTAGTGCTGGGTCACAGCTTATTTACTAAAGTACACCTCAGGTAATTTGGTGAAAAGAACATTTGCTAATTAATTTAATGTTTTTAAGCAAAAACACATGAAATCCTCCTGAATGCTTCAGGGAATATTGATGAAATTTCAATCTTTCTGATATTTTATAAACAAAAGAAATTAATTCATTTCCAGAGTTTTGGTGCAGAAAATAAAATCATTATGAACTTTAACCACTTTGAACTATTGTACAACAATAAAACATGAAGAAACCACTAGAAAAATGACCTCGTACGTCTGTCTGTGCCTGATCCTGGTACATGACTGCTCCTCCCTGGAGGTGTCTTCCTGGTAAAAGAAGGTTTTCCTCCCAGTGCTTCCTCATAGAACATCAAAGATGGCGGAGTGGTCAGCACTTTTGCCTCACAGCAACATTAGTGGTTTGAACCTCTGCGTACTCAGGCGTCTGCCTAAAGACATGCATGACGTTACGAGGCAATTCTAAATTTGCTGTTGAACTGAGGCAGATAAATAGTTTTGTGCACAGAGTAAAGTTCTACATGAATGCAAAGTTAAACTGGGACTGTCTAAAGTGCTTTGAGCGTTAATGCATTACATCATTGGATCATTGGGGTTTCTGTCTAATGTGCTAATATGGAGTGTAGGTGAAATGGTGCTATATTAATAAAATTCAGCTGAACAAATGTGTCCAGTTTCAAAGAAACATTGTGTATCTAAATCTAAATCATGTGGCTGCTGTGATGCTTTGTGCTTCCTGTCGTCTGGCATAGTGAAAACCATAGACTCAAATGACGGAGTAAATAAAGAAAAAATAACCTTTGTATTGGCAAAGAAGAATATTATGTATATAATATAAATTAAACTCCTAAATCTTCATAAATCTCGGCCATGACATGAAGGAACTGTGGAAAACTACAGCTAGTCAGTGACAGCGAGACTATCAAAATAAAACAGGAAGTAGCCGAACACCACCACCGACCTTAAACATAAACTTCACACAGAAGGGAAAGGCTGAGAAAAGAAACACATGAGACCTGAAACAAAATCCTAACTGGAACAAACATAAACTGAAAGCAAGAACTGAAGGAATTTAAGTGCCAACCACCAATAAACAAACTAAATGCAACACAAATAATGAGGACGAGTTCACAAAGTGACCAAGACCATGATACCTGTAGCACTTCCACAAAATTTGCCTTTTTTGGGTTTAATTCAAGGTCTTGACAACAATTTGATAAACTGGAATGTGACTACAACGCTCATGAATCCTTCATAATTAAGATCAGATAAACCTTTATTGATCCCACACGTGGGAATATTTGGGTCACGGCAGAAAGTCAAGTTAAGAGCAGTAAAAATGAGGAAAAACACAATAGAATAGGATAAGATAAAATAGAATAAAATGCTTTATCAAAGCAGGAAAAATTGCACTTGGTACTGTTGCACAACTGTCATATTATATCATTAACTGTGATAATTTTGCTGATCCCTACAGTTTCCTATCATCCAGCCAGAGCTGAAGGGAAGGTGAAACCTGCAACCAGCTGCCAAATCAAAGGAGTAAAGTTGTGGGTCCACAGTAGTGGGTATGGTATCACAGATTTGACATCAGGCTGGAGGCTCAGTCCTGTGACGTCTTCCTGTCGTTATCCTACAGAGATAACCGACCAACACCTAAAACAGCACCACGTGTTTGTAACTGGAGCAGAGAGGCAGTGACTGCAATACAATAATATGTAATATGATATATAATACAATAATGTCATAAGTGGTTTTTTTAAAATGTATCTATATTTTTCAGTAAGACGTCCAGTAATATGAATCTGTGTATGTAGAGTAGCTGTTCTGTGGTTTTACCATTTAGGAACTAAATTACCTGATAATCAAAAACGACGCCTGGATTTTCTCTTCGTTGTAATAACGTGAACAGTATCTGTGGCTGTGTGAGAGAAGCTCAGACTGCACCTCTGTTTGATGTGGAAACATCTGAACTGCATGACCAGACTTCCAAACTTTGTTTGATGGGCATGTGAACGTGCACACAAAAGCACGGTCCAAACATGACGCGCACTGTTGGTGTGTCACAGGATGCCACCATAACACACCTGGGCATAACGGTTTGATGCAGATTGAAGAGCACAATATGGGATGTATCTACGAGATATTTTAGGATCTATTAGGAGCTGTGAATATTTCTACCTAACTATTTTTAAGGGAAACAAGAAGATATGAAAAATGACAACTCTGACCTGCTGGTGGTGCTGAAGAAGAGAGCTGAAATTAAGGAGGCCTCTCAGAATATTTCCACCCTGCTCTCGACCAGAGAGGGGACCAGCTGACAAACAGACACTAGAAATATCAACACCAGCACGACCAAAGGATTGGTAGAGAGGATGTACAGTGGGGCAAAAAAAGTATTTAGTCAGCCACCGATTGTGCAAGTTCCCCCACTTAAAATGATGACAGAGGTCAGTAATTTGCACCAGAGGTACACTTCAACTGTGAGAGACAGAATGTGAAAGAAAAATCCATGAATTCACATGGTAGGATTTTTAAAGAATTTATTGGTAAATCAGGGTGGAAAATAAGTATTTGGTCACCTCAAACAAGGAAAATCTCTGGCTCTCACAGACCTGTAACGTCTTCTGTAAGAAGCTTTTCTGTCCCCCACTCGTTACCTGTATGAATGGCACCTGTTTGAACCCATCATCTGTATAAAAGACACCTGTCCACAGCCTCAAACAGTCAGACTCCAAACTCCGCCATGGCCAAGACCAAAGAGCTTTGGAAGGACACCAGGAAAAGTATTGTAGACCTGCACCAGACTGGGAAGAGTGAATCTACAATAGGCAAGCAGCTTGGTGTGAAAAAATCAACTGTGGGAGCAATCATCAGAAAATGGAAGACATACAAGACCACTGATAATCTCCCTCGATCTGGGGCTCCACGCAAGATCTCATCCCGTGGGGTCAAAATGATCATGAGAACGGTGAGCAAAGATCCCAGAACCACACGGGGGGACCTGGTGAATGACCTGCAGAGAGCTGGGACCAAAGTAACAAAGGTCACCATCAGTAACACACTACAACGGCAGGGAATCAAATCCCGCAGTGCCAGACGTGTTCCGCTGCTGAAGCCAGTGCATGTCCAGGCCCGTCTGAAGTTTGCCAGAGAGCACATGGATGATACAGCAGAGGATTGGGAGAATGTCATGTGGTCAGATGAAACCAAAGTAGAACTTTTTGGTATCAACTCAACTCGTCGTGTTTGGAGGAAGAAGAATACTGAGTTGCATCCCAAGAACACCATACCTACTGTGAAGCATGGGGGTGGAAACATCATGCTATGGGGCTGTTTTTCTGCCAAGGGGACAGGACGACTGATCCGTGTTAAGGACAGAATGAATGGGGCCATGTATCGTGAGATTTTGAGCCAAAACCTCCTTCCATCAGTGAGAACTTTGAAGATGAAACGAGGCTGGGTCTTCCAACATGACAATGATCCAAAACACACCGCCCGGGCAACAAAGGAGTGGCTCCGTAAGAAGCATTTGAAAGTCCTGGAGTGGCCTAGCCAGTCTCCAGACCTCAACCCCATAGAAAATCTGTGGCGGGAGTTGAAAGTCCGTGTTGCTCGGCGACAGCCCCAAAACATCACTGCTCTCGAGAAGATCTGCATGGAGGAATGGGCCAAAATACCAGCTACTGTGTGTGCAAACCTGGTGAAGACCTATAGTAAACGTTTGACCTCTGTTATTGCCAACAAAGGTTATGTTACAAAGTATTGAGTTGTATTTTTGTTACTGACCAAATACTTATTTTCCACCCTGATTTACGAATAAATTCTTTACAAATCCTACCATGTGGATTCATGGATTTTTTTTCACATTCTGTCTCTCACAGTTGAAGTGTACCTCTGGTGCAAATTACTGACCTCTGTCATCATTTTAGGTGGGGGAACTTGCACAATCGGTGGCTGACTAAATACTTTTTTGCCCCACTGTATACTGAGTATGTGTCTGTAGGATGTCTGCTTTATTAAACCTGGGAACAAAGATCCCACACACACACGCACGCGCGCGCAGCTGGTTACTATTCAAGCCACTAGTCAGAGTTCAGACAGGGTCACACTGTAGCATAAATACAAACGTACACACACATTAAAATAAATTACCAATTTCACTCTCGAAGTCAAGAGGTGGGCAAGAGGTTCCTGACTGTTACTGATTGACCAGGGTCAAAGTTCATCAGACTGGAGGCCAACAGCATGGGGTCAAGAACAGGTGGATGGCTACGAGAGAGAACAACAGTCCAGCACAGGAGAGAGGTGAACAAAGCAGAGTAAAGCAGAATGACACTGGTTTGACCTGAAGGACATGATGTGTGAAAAATATGATTAGATCAAATAGAAATAGCTACGTTTATTTCTAAAGTCTTCCAAATAGAGTTATTTATAAAACACTTCTGTGCCAAAACACCTCAGTGACGCTATCTGTGTCACAAATTTAGAGGATCATCATTTAGCCTGGAGAAATAGTTTGCTGCTTTATAAGAAAGCCCTCCGCAAAGCCAGAACATCTTACTATTCATCACTGATTGAAGAAAATAAGAACAACCCCAGGTTTCTCGTCAGCTCTGTAGCCAGGCTGATAAAAAGTCAGAGCTCTTTTGAGCCAACCATCCCTTTAACGTTAACTAGTAATGACTTCATGAACTTCTTCACAAATAAAATTTTTATCATTAGAGAAAAAATTACCAATAATCATCCCACAGATGTAATATTATCTACAGCTACTCTTAGTACCATTGATATTAAGTTAGACTCTTTTTCTCCAATTGATCTTTCTGAGTTAACTTCAATAATTACTTCCTCCAAACCATCAACGTGTCTTTTAGACCCCATTCCTACAAAACTGCTCAAAGAAGTCCTGCCATTAATTAATGCTTCGATCTTAAATATGATCAACCTATCTCTAATAATCAGCTATGTACCACAGGCCTTCAAGCTGGCTGTAGTTAAACCTTTACTCAAAAAGCCATCTCTAGACCCAGCAGTCTTAGCTAATTATAGGCCAATCTCCAACCTTCCTTTATATCAAACATCCTTGAAAGAGTAGTTGTCAAACAGCTAACAGATCATCTGCAGAGGAATGGTTTATTTGAAGAGTTTCAGTCAGGTTTCAGAGCTCATCACAGCACAGAAACAGCTTTAGTGAAGGTTACAAATGATCTTCTTATGGCCTCTGACAGTGGACTCATCTCTGTGCTTGTCCTGCTAGACCTCAGTGCAGCATTCGATACTGTCGACCATAATATCCTATTAGAGCGATTAGAACATGCTGTAGGTATTACAGGTACTGCACTGCAGTGGTTTGTATCATATCTATCTAATAGACTCCAATTCGTGCATGTAAATGGAGAGTCCTCTTCACACACTGAGGTTAATTATGGAGTTCCACAGGGTTCAGTGCTAGGACCAATTCTGTTTACATTATACATGCTTCCCTTAGGCAGCATCATTAGAAGACATAGCATACATTTACACTGCTATGCAGATGACACCCAGCTCTATCTGTCCATGAAGCCAGATAACACACACCAATTAGTTAAACTGCAGGAATGTCTTAAAGACATAAAGACCTGGATGGCCGCTAACTTTCTGCTTCTTAATTCAGATAAAACTGAGGTTATTGTACTCGGCCCTGAAAATCTTAGAAATATGGTATCTAATCAGATTCTTACTCTGGATGGCATTACCTTGGCCTCCAGTAACGCTGTGAGGAACCTTGGAGTCATTTTTGACCAGGACATGTCCTTCAACGCACATATTAAACAAATATGTAAGACTGCTTTCTTCCATTTGCGCAACATCTCTAAAATTAGAAATATCCTGTCTCAGAGTGACGCTGAAAAACTAGTTCATGCATTTATTACTTCCAGGCTGGACTACTGTAATTCATTATTATCAGGATGTCCAAAAAACTCACTGAAAAGCCTTCAGCTAATCCAAAATGCTGCAGCAAGAGTCCTGACAGGGACTAGAAAGAGAGAGCATATTTCTCCTGTTTTGGCTTCCCTTCATTGGCTTCCTGTTAAATCCAGAATTGAATTCAAAATCCTGCTCCTCACATACAAGGTCTTAAATAATCAGGCCCCATCTTATCTTAATGACCTTGTAGTACCATATCACCCTATTAGAGCACTTCGCTCTCGCTCTGCAGGCCTACTTGTTGTTCCTAGAGTATTTAAAAGTAGAATGGGAGGGAGAGCCTTCAGTTTTCAGGCCCCTCTTCTGTGGAACCAGCTTCCAGTTTGGATTCGGGAGACAGACACTATCTCTACTTTTAAGATTAGGCTTAAAACTTTCCTTTTTTCTAAAGCATATAGTTAGGGCTGGACCAGGTGACCCTGAATCCTCCCTTTGTTATGCTGCAATAGATGTAGGCTGCCGGGGGATTCCCATGATGCATTGAGTTTTTCCTTTCCAGTCACCTTTCTCACTCACTATGTATTAACAGACCTCTCTGCATTGAATCATATCTGTTATTAACCTCTGTCCCTCTTCCACAGCATGTCTTTATCCTGTCTTCCTTCTCTCACCCCAACCGGTCGCAGCAGATGGCCGCCCCTCCCTGAGCCTGGTTCTGCCGGAGGTTTCTTCCTGTTAAAAGGGAGTTTTTCCTTCCCACTGTCGCCAAAGTGCTTGCTCATAGGGGGTCATATGATTGTTGGGTTTTTCTCTGTATCTATGAAGCGCCTTGAGGCGACTTTTGTTGTGATTTGGCGCTATATAAATAAAATTGAATTGAATTGAATTGAATTGAATTGAATTGAGCTATCACGCCACAGAGAGTCTAAAGAGGAGGCGTGGCTCCCAGAGTTTCTCCATAGGAGAATCACTAATGGCAAGGTGTGCTCCCCAAAGAGCCAATCAGCAGCTGAAATGGAAACATATTAACTAATCCGGTTCACAATGCTTTCAGCTGTGGTGGTGTTTTCCTGCTGGA
Source organism: Astatotilapia calliptera (assembly GCF_964374335.1). Classification (NCBI taxonomy): domain Eukaryota; kingdom Metazoa; phylum Chordata; class Actinopteri; order Cichliformes; family Cichlidae; genus Astatotilapia; species Astatotilapia calliptera. The sequence goes on along the minus strand of NC_137435.1, from coordinate 40,045,024 downwards.
AGCAGCCATCAGAGATTGGGTACATTATAGTCATAAAGGAATGGACACGGCGACCAGCAGTACTTATGTGGGACGTGAGACCTCCAACCTCCACCATTACATCACCAACCTGAAATGTTGATACGAGACAGGATCCATGCTTTCAGGATTTTTTTAAACCAAGTTCTGACTTTACCATCGACTGCTGCATGGTCGTACCATCTTTTCCCAATCTTCTATTTTCTAGTTTTGGTGAGACCAGGTGGAATGTGTCATCAGTTTCTTGTTCTTAGCTCACAGAAGTCCTGATGTGGTCTGCTGCTGAAGCCAGTCTGCCTCAAGGTTCAGTTCAAGCTGTGGACAATAAATGTTAAGATATTAGCTAAATGGCCTGTATTTATATAGCGCTTTCCTAGTCCCTCAGGACCCCAAAGCATTTTACACATCCAGTCATCCACCCATTGGTGATGGCAGCTACATTGTAGCCACAGCCACCCTGGGGCGCACTGACAGAGGTGAGGCTGCCGGACACTGGCGCCACCGGGCCCTCTGACCACCACCAGTAGGTAACGGGTGAAGTGTCTTGCCCAAGGACACAACGACCGAGACTGTCCGAGCCGGGGCTCGAACCGGCAACCTTCCGATTACAAGGCGAACTCCCAACTCTTGAGCCACGATCGCCCGATAGCTCCTGAGTGGAAATGGACTGGTTCTTGTAAAGTGCTTATCTACTCTACCTGAGCACTCAAAGAACTTTACACAACTTCCCTCATTCACACAAGCACACACAACTGCTTTCTATTTAACATTCATCACACACATTCACACTCCGATGGATGCACTGGAGAGCAACTTGGGGTCACAGATATGTGGGAGCAGCCATGGAGTAATAGTTGACCTGCTTTACCTTCTGAGCTACAGCCACCCCCTATAGTCTGAAGCAAACATACATTTTTATTTGACTGTTTTATGAAAAAGATGCCCCAGAGACAATCCAGCACATAACAGCAGGGTGCAAGATGCTAGCAGGCAAGGCATACATGGAACGCCATAACCAAGTGGCCGGCATAGTGTACAGGAACATCTGTGCCGAGTATAACCTGGAAGTCCCGAGGTCAAAATGGGAGATGCCCCCAAGGGTGGTGGAGAATGACCGAGCTAAGATCCTGTGGGACTTCCAGATACAGACGGACAAAATGGTGGTGGCTAACCAACCGGACATAGTGGTGGTAGACAAACAGAAGAAGATGGCCGTAGTGATCGATGTAGCGGTTCCGAATGACAGCAATATCAGGAAGAAGGAACACGAGAAGCTAGAGAAATACCAAGGGCTCAGAGAAGAGCTTGAGAGGATGTGGAGGGTGAAGGTAACGGTGGTCCCCGTGGTAATCGGAGCACTAGGTGTGGTGACGTGTACTGACTAGTCTTCACAACAATCCAGCGTCGAACAGCTGACTTCCTCCCTCTTAAATACCAGCTAGTCTGATGAGGCCCAGGTGTTCCCAATCAAGGAAGGCGTGGACCGAGGGCGTGAACCCACCATGAGTTCCGCCCCGGCAAAACAAGAGAGGGTGTGTGTGTGTGTGTGTGTGTGTGTGGGGGGGGTGGTGCTGTTGCAACTATAATAAACAGTGGTATAGTAAATACAGTTTAAAGAGGTAGGGATGTTGGTTGCATTAAAGTATACATACAAATACGGTTTATAAATAAAGTGTAATGTCCATGGGTGTTGGCAGTGCAGTTATCCTCCAATCAGGGTGGAGGTAGGGCATGTTTGACAGCCAAGAGTAACGACTCAATGTCAGAAGTGGGATTCAAACCAACGCCTCCAGGGGAAACTGCGACCTCAACACAGCACCTTAGACCGCTCAGCCATCCTGACACTGGTCACTAAAATGACATAACTGAGCGCTTGGAAGGAAAAACTCCCTTTAAACAGGAAGAACAAGGCTCAGGGAGGGGTGGCCACCTGACAGGATAAAGGAACACCGTGGAAGAGAGTCAGAGATTAACAATAACCAATGATTGAATGCAGAGAGGTGTATAATTACAGAGTGAGTAGAAAAAGTGAGTCAAGAAGAAGCACTCAGTGCATCATGGGAATCCTCCAGCAGCCTAGACCCATTGCAGAGTAACTAAAGGAGGATTCTGGATCACCCAATCCAGCTCTAAATATATGCTTTATCAAAAAGGAAAGTTTCTCAACTTAAAGGTAGAGAGGGTGTCTGGCTCACAAATCCAAATTGGGAACTGGTTCCAGAAGAGAAGCCTGGAAGGACATCACATATCACTCTGAGCAGTGATGTCTCTGACCTACGGTTTGCTCTAAAACCCAACTCTAATGTTTTAGAGCTTTTTTTTATTTATTTATTTTTTAATTTAGACTTCAGAAACGGTGTTTTCTAAAACCTCAGGGGGAACTTTGGAAATTACTATAAGAACTTACATGTAGTTAAGGTCCAGAGAGTCTACTCAGTTGGTGAGGACTGTAGTTAAAACAGAACTGTTTGCTGACACAATAAATGGAAATGAAGAAAAAGACTTCAGAGAGAGGTTTTAGGATGTAAACATCAGTTGCGTGGCGCAGTGTAGTACACGAAGCAGTTAAGATTCAGCTGCCTGACCAATTGGGGTGGATTTCATCATTCCTAAAAAGGAAGGAATAATTCTGAAGGGATAGCTCAGTAGGTAGAGTGGTCGCCCCATGAGCGGAAGGTCGAGTGTTCTAATCCACTGCTACCCTGAGGTACCCCTGAGCGGGGTACTGTACCCACACACTGCTCCCCGGGCGCTGGATTGGTGGCTGCCCACTGCTTCACTGAGTGAATGGGTTAAATGCAGAGGAGTAATTTCTTAATAAAGTATACATTAATACATTAAAATAGATTAAAATTGTCCATAAAAACTACATTATTGCTCTGATACCAGGTATTGAGGCTAAGGAGTGCTGAAGCATCCAGCGTTGGGAGTGGGTTACTAATGAAAACAGGCTTCCCACATAGTTTTAAGACATTTAAAAAGTCTTTACAGCCCTATTGAGTAAGCTCGGATTGAAGTCACATGGTTAGCACTCACATGTCTGCTAAACCCCGTGTCTGTAGACTGCAAAAAGGTTGATTGTGTTCATCTGGACGTAGCGTTTTACGTGGGAGAAACATTACTGGTTTTAGTGGTATGATTGTAAAAACAAGTATTTGTAGAAACAGATACTACAAAACAACATGCCTGACTGCTTTAAGTATTTGGCAGGGTCAGCATACAGTCAGCTTTGGCATCATTCTAGGTTCTTCACTACTAGCTAAGTGTTAGCATGTGGTCTGTACTGATGCTATTCATTAGTGTGCTGTGTTTGTAGGTGATGTGTTGATACCGTTTTAGCAGCAGCAGATAACTTCTGGCCTGGGCATATTTTGCACTTCAAGGTCACATTCTTGTTTTTTGTGTAATAAGCATGAACGTAATGTTTATATGGCTACTTCTCCAAAGCTGCAGAGTGTTCTGCCATTTTCATTATGCCTCCACACGAGGCTTCTTGTGCAGTGTAAGTAATGACAATATTCATTGATTCATAACTGTAATATGATTACTGAATTTAGAACAGTAAAGTGATTACAGTATTTCTGAAAGCATTACCCCTACGCTGTGTAAATTTTACAGTTAGCCTCTTAGCATCCATAAGATCACTGATGACTGAGGACTAATGTGAGAGCGACGGGTGCGGTTTGGTTAAAACCCTTGGAGAGTCTTAAGGACATTTATTGTCTTTTGCATTTTTAGTTTTAAACCATCTTCACTGTGTTGAGTGGAATATAGCCAAATTTGTCAAATAATTTTTTTTTTACTTTTTTTTAAAAATTGTGGTGTCAATTCATTAAATCAGCCTAAAATGGCTAAGCTACAGCGATGCATCCACCTTTACGCCTTTGGACAAAAATTGTCCACATTGAAACCCATTATAAATGCTATTTTTCACGCCAGAAAAATTACGGTCAAAGGCATCGTCAGGTTTCCAGCTTAGGTTTCGTTTTGGACTACAGGCCTTAGAGTTGTAATTTTTTTATTTGTCCACCGGGTGGCGCCCTTGCTTCACATTTGACCTCTGCTGGAAAACAGCGGGCTGCTGTAACAGATATGCGGAAAAGGAAGACTGATTCCCGGCTTGCATCACCGGCTATGCCCGCTGATCGGGCGAGAACATTTCCTGTCCCCAGGTTGGTGAGACGGTGGATTTTTTTTTTTCAATCAACAGGAAATGACGTATGTGTTGTCACGTGGTATCGCACGTGTCTGCTGGAGAAAGGAGTCCCACGCAACATGCCCCGGTTCTTCGTCGCGACTTACCCCGGGAAGAAGCACTATTTTCGGCCTAGAAGAGCAGCATTGACCGCCTGGAGACCGTTTTGGGCTCCGGAAAAAAAAATTAAAAGTAGATCGAAATTAATTTTGGTGCCAATCTTTGGACCATCTAAAGGCCTAATTATAATAACAATCAAATATTACTTCAAATGCTTTTTTGGGAAAATATTTAGTTTTTTAGTTTTTTTTAAAGTTTTTTTGTAATTTAAAGGGTTAAAACAACGAAAATATAATTAAAACTTTATATGAATATTTCAGGGAGAAGTAGTTTTAAAAGACTGACCAATTTAAAGTGAAAAAAAAAATTAATATTTAATATTTTTATTGCACTTTTTGGGGAATTGTCCTTAGGCATGCATTTTTTAATGTGCTCCTGCAAAAAAAATAATGGCAGGTCAAAATGAATTTTGGTGCCAATCTTTGACCCATCTAAAGGCCTAATTATAATAACAATCAAATATTACTTCAAATGGGTTTTTTTGAAAATATTTAGTTTTTTTGTTTTTTGGGGCTAAAAAAACAGGGCATTCGTGTAATACAACTGGGATTTAAAGGGTTAAAACAACGAAAATATAATTAAAACTTTATATGAATATTTCAGGGAGAAGTAGTTTTAAAAGACTGACCAATTTAAAGTGGAAAAAAATATTAATATATAAAGTTTTTATAGCACTGTTTGGGGAATGGACATTTATGGTAATTAAGCCTAAAGGTGGATGTCTTTTTAAGGACTCTATGTCAGCTGCTGTTTTCATCGTTTTTAACCATTTTGGAGCACCAAACAGAATAACTGTAAAGTCTACTAGTTACTGAAAATCTAACTCTAATCTAACCCATTAACCAGTTGGCTAAAACAAAACTCAACCGAGTCACTGATGGCCTGGTGGATGATGGTGACACTGGTGTCACATTTAGTTTCTGCACAGCTTTCAGACATATTTAATATTTGCTGTTAATAAAAGTTTTCTCCATTTACTGAAGGTAACACTTTGATTCTTTTCCTTTTCAGACGTTTCATTGTAGTTTTGCTGCTGTGCTTGGGATCGTTGTCCTTTTGCATGATCTAGCTCTACAATATTTTGGTATACAGAGGTGCTTGTAGTCTACTCAATGACTGCAAGATGCCAAGGCTGCAAAACAAGCCCAAATCATCACCCGTTCACCGCTGCTCTTCACAGCTGGTTTGTTTAGGCGCAAGTTTGCAAACCTGCGTTGCCATGTTGTTTTTAGAGAGAAGATGCTTTCTCGTGCCAACCCTTCCAAAGAAGCCATACTTGTTCAGTCTTTTTTGTGCTGTCATGGACTTTAACATTGAACTGAGGCCTGTAGACTGGAAGCAGCTTTTGGGAGTTTCTTGTAGTTTCTCTGAGCACTGGATCGTCTAACCTTGGGGTGAATTTTCTAGAACATCCACTCCTGGGAAGATTGATAACATGAACAGGTTTCCACTTGTGAACAGTGTTGGGACTAACGCGTTATTAAGTAACGCGTTACAGTAACTACGTTATTATTGAGCACAGTAACTAGTTATTATGCCAAAACCGGGAACGCGTTACTCGTTACTGGGATTTAGATAGGCTCGTTATTCGTTACTTCGTGTGGTGGCTATCGCGGAGCTTCCACAGATTCAATAACATTAGCAAGTGGAGGAAGCCAGCAGGTGGATGAAGGAAAAGGGAGGCAAGAGGAGAGACCCGAAGCGGCCGCTGGTCCGAGTATCAGGTGAACTGAACTTCAGGTAAGAAGTTATGACCTGCAGTCTCTCTGGGTCAGATATGAACCAAGTTTAGGTGGAGTTTATTTTCGTTGTGCTGACTTTTTCGTACTGCGTGCTAGCTAGCATGACGGAGTTTCTATACAGCTGGGTGGTGCTATGTTACTGATGTTGAACTTTATTTTGTTCATAAGGTTAATTATTAGAGCTGCCAACCGTCCCGTAAAAAACGGAATCGTCTCGTATTCAGAGAAAATATTACGGGTTTCCTGTTGAGGTGAAAAGGAACAGTTTGTCCCGGACTTCAGCTACAATGAAAAAGACACAAAGCTGGAGTTATTCTGTGTTTACGCTGCACAGCTGCCTCTTCTCCTCTCATTCTCTCCTCTCCTGTTGCTACTTTAATCATGAAACTGATCATTAGGGATGGGTACCGGTGTCCGGTGCCATGATGGCACTGGTTCTGACATAAACGGTAGTAACCAGACCGAAAAGCAGCGCACATTTCGGTGCTTTATTTCGGTGCTTTTTTTTCCTGAGATGTCATACACTTCAGATTCTAGCCAATCATTTTACATTTCCGAGGATAGTAGGCGGGGCCAGGTACGTACGTTCTGTTAGAGCAGAGCTGCAGATTAAAAATGTCCAAGGCGAAGCGGTCAAAAGTCTGGCTGTACTTCACAGCAAAATATGCAAACTCAGCAGCCTGCAACAAGTGCTTTAAGCTGATACTGTGATACTGTGCAAAGGAGGTAACACCAAGAATCCGATTAAACAGCTGGCGACGCATAGCGTTTTTTTTAAAAGCCGAGAAATGCGCCGTATTTGATAGCTTGCTGCGAGACCTCACACCGTGCACGTCGGGTGGGTTGCCTGTTATCGGACCCGGAGCAACATCCCCCAAAAACACGGAGAGGAGAGTCCTGGCCCCTAGCCCTGCCAGTGTAGCAGAAATGATGAGGATGATGATGCAGCAGCAGCCGTTCTTCTCTGCGTGAGTAGCTTAATGTTGTTCGTGTGTAATTTACGTTGAGTAGGCTAACCACGTTATTACATTAATGCATGTAAGGTGAACTAGCAAACATCATCATAGCTACATGCGGCTGTCTTCTTGTTTGATGGCAGATACTCCCTTCACCCTGGCCAAAAAGGCTAAAATGACCAAAGAAAAAGTGGGAAACAGTTAAACATGAGAGGTTTTTGGACAAAGTTTGTGTTTTTTCCATTGTTTAAGCACTGCTTCCAGCCAAGAGTGATGCCATATATGCCCCATAGCTGCAGAAAAGGCTAACATTGTTATATTTTTACAAAAAAACAGCTGAACATGAGAGGTTTTTGGACAAAGTTTGTGTTCTCCATTCTTTAAGCACCGGCACCGTTTCAAAAGTACCGATTTGGCACCGGTATCGGATAAAACCTAAACGATACCCATCACTACTGATCAGTGATCAGCTGATCGGCTTTTCTCTCTTGTTTGTTTATCGCCCACTTTGCGCCAGAAAGAGGAAACCAGCGGATATCGCGCTAAACAACAGGAGCACGTTTAAGCTTGATCAGCTGTTGTTAGAATTTATTTAATATTAATTTCTAGTATCAGCTGATGTTTGCTGGAGCCACAGCTGTAAACCTGCTGGTCATGATAAGGTTTGGTTATCTGGTGAGAGGGAAACATGAAGATGAAACCAGGAGATGTCCTTACTGGATCATCAGAGCTGAACAGGTGATGGAGAAACAGGTTTACCTTTTAGGTGACATGGATGAGTTGAAGGGAAGTTATGAACTGTTTCTGAGAGACAAATAACACCAGGATCCTTTTCTAAGTAGCTGACAGCTGGTAACTATGCAGGGGCGGGTCTAGCAAAGTGTTGCCAGGGGGGCATGTAGGGCATTAACAGGGAGAGGGGGGCACAAAGAAATACTTTTCTTTCTTATTCTCATTTAAAATGTCTCACTTTAAAAAAAAAAAAATTATCTGAGTCTTGCAACAAACGATTGATAGATTGATGCATATATACCATCCGAACAGTGTACATCACTGTCACAACAGCGTTTGTTTTCATTCAAAGGCTTTATGATTTTTCCTATATTGGTGGGCCGCTCTCTAGTCAAAACGCCCGGGACGATTTTCTGTCCCAGTCCAGCCCTGTAAGCAGCTCATCTGCAGTCTGGTGTTACCTACATCTTCCTATTCAGAAGGCAGAATTTCCGAGTTCTGAGTACAATCAAAGCAACACGACTGCAGTTTTTGTGTTGGATGTAAAAAGCTAGGATAGAATCAGGCGTGGGATTTCTCTCGTGGAAATGTGCACATTATCTTTTCCTTTCTATTGGTAGGTGGCACAGTGCACTTGTGGCAAGTAAGCAAGCTAGAAGACTGGCAAAGTTATGGAAGAAACACATTAACAAGAGAATTCTGAGTAAAACCAAAGTTACTTTCCCTAGTAACTAGTTACTCTGAAAGTAACGAGTAACTTGAAGTAACTGAGTTACTTTTGATAGAAGTAACTAGTAATGTAACTAAGTTACTAATTTAAAGTAACTTACCCAACACTGCTTGTGAATAATCTTTCTCGCTGTAGAATCACAGACATGAAATTGTGTGGAAATGGTTATATAATGTTTCCCTGACTGACTGGCAGTAACAATTGCTTCTCTGTAAACAGGATTATGACGTTCCTCGTTGGCAGTGCTCACATTTGCTGATAACTGTTGATTAGTTGTATTTGATTAGCAGCATGTGGCTGCTGCTCACTCTGCTCATTCCCACAGAAGAAGAAAGATGTCTGCATTTTGACTTTTGAGCTTTAATTCTATTGAACTGATTTTGTCAGTTGATGAACTGACTGGTTTTGTGGTGTCTGGGAGTTTAGTGATGGATGGTTGCACTGTTTATTCAGTTAGATTCTTTACAGTCTTCTCAGATTCATTATTATTGATTTACAATCATAAGCTCTATCAGTGGATGTAGAGCCTGGACTAGACTGAGGTGATTAATGCCACGTCTCTTTTAAAAAGGACATATTTCTCTCTTTACCAGCAAGACTAAATATTTGTTTTACATTATTGTGTATTTATTTTGAATTACTTGTGTTACCCACACTCTCTCTATACACAGGGTTTGTATGCTGACTAATACGAGCACAGATACAGTACATGTGTGGGTACATATGCTCTCGTGCTCTCTTCTCCATCAGCTGACATCCACCAACAATTTGAGTGTTGACCTTTCCAACAGGTACTTCAACAGCGGCAGTCAGGGCACCATAATAATTGTGTCTGGGTGGTTACCACTGTCCTGCTGCTGCGGGGCTTTTATTGGATGAACATCCTGGCCTTTCTGGCCAATAGCGGTGATTGGAGTTGCATCTCTCCTAGCAACAAGGTTCAGCAGCTGTATATTGCCACTGGATGACTGAAAACAAGAGAAGAGAAACCATTTAAAAAGCTATTCCTTTCATCAGCGTGATGATGCTAACCAGGGTTTGTGTTGCCCTCTGAGCTTTTTTGTGGGTACGAGTACAGATTAATAAATAAATAATAAGCCAAGGTGTGCTTATTATGAGTGTTCACTGCTTATTAGGCAGAAGCCCCCTCTCTTTTTTTATCATGAACCAGCAACACTCACCCTCTATACACCAAATACAACCATTAAAATACGTGCTGATGGCCATCAGTTGAGATATTTTTTTATGGATAAATGAAACAAGAATACTTTTAAGCCAAACTCAGTCTGACCTGTAAGGCTTTTTACAAGGTTTGCACAAGCTGCTTCCAAGCTACCCAAGCTTCAGTGCTTTTAACAAACATATCTGGATAATGACTTGACTGTGCACCACATACATGGCTGTCCACACCTTCAATTTATGAGGAGCAGCCAGTCAAAATACGGTTGTCCTAATAGGAGGGAAAAGAGATAAACTGCTTGACAGAGGATGAACTGAGACTTGTGTTCAAGGGAGCTCAGCTCAGACTGGCTCCCAAATAAGTCAAACCCAGACATTAACAGTGATTATGTTTTTGAGATTATAGTCACTAGTGGGTAATATGTGCTTTAATTTGTCTAAACCAGCAGAGAAAATGTGTGGGACACGTGCTCTTTACTGAGGTGGCTTTTCTTTTTTCACCGTATATAAATATCCTCATTTCTCATTTCACCGATGTTAGCTCATTAACCTTGTCAGCACTCAGAGTGCTGCTGAAAATGAAAGATATTCTCTTCCTCTGCTGAGATAAAAGCTAACTTCAAACACATGTTACTATGTAGTCTATCTGTACATTGTCTGTATGTGCATTTTCCTTTAATTGTACTTCTCTCAGTCTGTCAGTCTGCCCCAGGGCAGCTGTGGCTACAACTGTAGCTGCCTCCATCAGTGTGTGAATGTGAGAGTGAATGAATAGTGGCATTGTAAAGCGCTTTGGGTACCTTGAAAAGTGCCATATAAATCCAATCCATTATTATTATTATTCTCTCATCAGTTTTCATAAATATATCAGATCCTGCTGTTCAGAAGATTTCAGCCTGCTGTTGGATGGCTTTGCAAACATTTCAGAGGATTGTATTTTTTTTATACTAATTCAGTTATTACATTACAGTTACAATTATTTTGTTACTTGCATTACAAAGGCACTTTAGTTATCTGCGTGCTGGCCGGATAGAAAGAAGAAAAAACCCCAAACATGTTTTTTTTCTTCCTCACTCACTGTTTAAAAGGACAATGATGGAACAGGCTACCACGGCATGATGGTAAAGCACAAACTGCACCCAGGACAAAGACAACTCCATTATATTGCTAACAACTTTGGCTCTTTGTAAACAGCTGCACAGGTAGCATGCTAACACTAAGCTAGCGTGGCTCCTGCCCTCAGCCCAGCAGCCAGAACTTCAACAGGTAACAAAGTGATGATCAGTCAGTCTGCAGCCGCCTGCTCTACCTGTTCGTGTTTCTACAGGAGAATCACTGTGATGTGTTCACTTTGTGCTGTTTTTCCTCTTTGCTTTGTGTTTGTAAGAAAAAGATCCTCATTAGGACGGGGATTTGTGTCGGTGTGCGGGACTGTAGCCTGGGATTTATATTGTTAACTGCTAATTCAGGTAATTTTATGGTATAACGACAAAGTGTAGCAAGCACTGTAATGAATAGTACTGTAATAAGTATGCTTTACTTTTTTGAGTAACCCCAACACTGGTTGTAAGTCGTTATAAATGAATCTAATTGTTATCCTCACTCAGTCATCAGTTGTAGTGTTTTTGGTGACAGAGACACAAAGATGTTTAAAGAGCACACTGATACTGTGGCTTCTTCCTGGACCGGCTCACCATCTGCACCAAGTCCTCTGACTTCACTCCCTTTCCTCGGCTTATCTAATCCCTTTCACGCCATGCAGCATTCGCTCCCTGCGCGCCCCTGCTGCAAAAAGTGCCAGTGTTCTGCAATATAACCAACCTCTTTGCAGGTGAAACTGGCACTCCTGGTGCAAAGTGTAGTTGAATTACCAAAACCTGTCCAAGTAATTTTTGAATGTCCAAATAAAAGAAATCTGCGAGTGATAAGATCTGCCCCATCTGTGTGTTTCTTTATTGTGTGCTCCGGCGAGAGAGGAAGAGCCATCAGGTGTGATTACACTCACTTCTACACCTCTCGGAGACAACAGCGACACTGCAGTCATTCTGGAATAGATTTGGACCAGGGGAAACTTAATCTGATGTCCAAATGGGAGGTTTTTTTTGCTTCCAGTTTTTCTTTATAACATACCAGCTGACCATTTTCTGCATATCCAGGAAAACCATCTGCGCTTCACGACACATTACTTTTTTCTAATCTCACCTAATTTAATATAAACTTTGTTTCTTTTGAAAGCCCAACTGATTTGAGAGTGTATGCAATACTGAGCTTCCACTCTCTGGCTCTCCATCTGACTTTCTTTCCCTGGCTGGTAAATAAATTAGGGAGAGCTCACCATCTGACTGTGCTGAGGTGTCGGTACTTGACCATCTCACCATCCTTATAATCAAACACACACTCAGATAGCAGGCACTCACTGCTCTCACAGGAAGTGCCGGTAAGTGCGCATTGCTCTCCCTGGATGGTCCATTACATCTGCTGTTTGTATGCTTCTGATTTATATTTACAGCCTCTTCACCAAAATGCAGGTGGAGCTCCTGTAGTTTCCCTTGACTCTGCGACATGTTCATCCTGCAGACACCTCGTCAAGCTGCAGTCACGGTTAAAAGGTCTACGTGTAGCACTTTTTAATGATGGTAAATATTCAAAGAGGGCTCTTGGCAAACTGATGCATCATTTTCACCTCTTCAGCAACAACACTGAAGGAGAAAATTGCCTGTCAAAATACACAAGTTTCCCCTCAGTTGCTTATCTGAAGAGGCAGAAGCCACTGGCCTTACCTGTGTTTTGGAATTTCTGTTTGTTTCCAACTTCACTGTTTATTCATAGAAAGGATTTTTGTAGTTTTTTTTTAGAGATCATGCCAGTAAACACCCACACACTCCTCCTTTGAACATAAAATGGTAAATGGCCTGTATTTATATAGCGCTTTACTAGTCCCTAAGGACCCCAAAGCGCTTTACATATCCATTCACACACACGTGATGGCAGCTACATTGTAGCCACAGCCACCCTGGGGCGCACTGACAGAGGCGAGGCTGCCGGACACTGGCGCCACCGGGCCCTCTGACCACCACCAGTAGGCAACGGGTGACGTGTCTTGCCCAAGGACACAACAAGCGAGACTGTCCAAGCCGGGGCTCGAACCAGCAACCTTCCGATTACAAGGCGAACTCCCAACTCTTGAGCCACGATCGCCCCAACACTATAAACATTAATATCTAAAGAGAAATATAATCCTCATGTCAACACCTGCTGACCACGTGCACCTTTACAAACAACAGGTTATGTATGTCTGTTGGAGAGGTGGCAGCACGGAGACAGACAGGAAACGGCTTAATAGACTGGTAAAAAGGGCCAGCTCTGTCCTGGCCAGTCCCCTAGACTCCACAGAGGAGGTGGCTGAGAGGAGAATGTTAGCCTAGCTAATGTCTGTTATGGACAAGACCTCCCACCCCTGCATGAGACTGTGGAGGCCCTGAGCAGCTCCTTCAGTTTGGGTATCCTGTGTGGGTATTTTACCCACACATGTATATTATTATCATTCCAACTGTACTTTATATATGTATAAAAAAGGGAAATCTTGGTGTATTCTACTGTACATAGTAAAGATCTCTACATAGCATAGTATGTACACTATTTTTCTTATTTGAATAAAGTCTATGTTTTAATCACCCACCAAAATATGCTTCTGTTTGTTGCAACAAGCTACACATGTTAGTTTGCCATAAATGACAGCCTCTTCTGGGATTTACTGAGACATTCGGGAGGCTTCCATCCCACAAACAGTAAATGTATTCATCAGTGAGCAGGCTTGTAGGCACCAATTATTGCAAATGCAACAGAACTAAAACAATTAAGTCATCTAGTTGTGTTACTGGGACAACCTTTTCCATGTATCACTCTTTTTTTTTTACTGCCAGTGTGTGAATGGTCTGTAACAGAACTTAAAAAATTAGACGCTCCCAGATTCTCCTTTCCTGTAACACTGTTTGATTCTCTTTTTTATTTTATTTTTGCCTGTCCAGTTTGGATCTTTAGCCATCAGAATTGTTGTCTGAAGGCCAAGAAAGATGCCAAGTGGATTTACTTTACCAAGTGGATCATCATGGCCATATTGGTCCATTTGATTGACCTTTATTATAATTATGTATTTATTTTATTTTCGTTTTTTAAAGACGGGACAGACATGACTGGGGGATAGGACAGGGAGAAAGAATGAAAGAAAGAGAGGGAAAGAAAGAAAAACAGAGGGGAGAAGAGACGGTGAGAAGGAGGGGAAGAAAGAAAGAAAAACAAACAAAACACCTGGATCACCACGATCACCAAAGAGCAACATAATAAAAACAACACCATCACAATAAACTAGCTAACTATAGATAACAGTAGATACTTTTTTAATTTCACCTGTTGAGAAAGAAAAAAGAACAAGCAGAAGAAAACGAGAGCAATAGAATAAACAACATCACAATGATATATGGGAATATGACAGTAAATACTAAATGTTAAACATCATTGTGCAGCACGTAAGATCGACAGCGCACAGTGTGCTTTGAGGTAGGAGCCAAAAAGGGTGTAGTTTGTGGGTGTGATCACCCGTGTGTACACCTGTGAGCATGGACGCGCTTGTTTTTTTTAAAAGGTTCCTTCATGTAATGATCTGCTAGAGGGTGTGGGGGGGCCACAGCCCCGTCCTCCAGGGCATGAAGCAGGTATGGAGGAGATCAAAACTCCAGACATCCAGAGGCCCCCAGAGCACAAGAGACCAAGGAAGACCAACAGAGGGGCAGCCGCGCCACTGTCCCAGAAAGAGCTGAGGAGAGTCCCAGATGAGGGCTCACTCAGCAGCCGCGGAGCAGAAGCCAGGGGGGGTTGCAGTGACGCGCCCGTGAGCTCCGCCGGCAGCCAGCTGTGCCAGAGTGACCGAGCCCCAGGCTGAGAGGCCGGGGGCACCCCACCTCCGAAGAGGCCCGAGCGAGCCCCAGGCTCCAGGCCCCGATAAGCAGCCACCAAGGAGTGAGCCGGTGTGTACCTGGACGCCCATCCCCGGACACAAAGAACCACCAACGCACCGATGTCTGAGGGCGTCTGCCACCGGTAGGGGAAGTTTTGGGGGAGATAGGCCTCCAAACCTTGGAGGGCCTGAGATGTCCCCAGAGAGGTGGCATCTGATACCCGACCTGACATATAGACACAGACATACAGGCACACACAGATACAAACATCCATTCCCACCCTCATGCTCTCATATGCACTCACTCCACACTCAACCAACGTGGAGACAGACATAGAGAGACGTTGTACACACGATCACACTCCCCAAGCGTACTCTAAGCCCCGGGTCTAGGTACCCTTGCCCCTGGAGGGGGAAACTGCACCCAGACCCCTCCAGGGGCTGTTACCTTTTTCCCTGGGGTGGGGAGAAGCAGACTGCCCCGACTCCGCAGCAGCAGGGAGGCCCCACACTCCAGACCCCAGTCGGACGGCCAACTTCTCCTCCTAGCCCCCCCGCTCCAGCAGGCCACAGAGAACGGGGGTTTTGTTGGAAGACTCCAAACCTCCCTCCACCCGCTCATATGTAGTGTGCAGGTAGCTCCATGCCCTCCTGGGGGCCAGAGAGCCAGAGAGCAGCACGTAAGCCCTGCCCCCAGCCCCTCCTGATAGCCCTCAATGTCTACGTGTATTTAAAATTGAGAGGTGGGCAACGACGCCAGGGGTGAGGTTGTACACCCTGATGGTCTTTTGGAGTCCGTGTAGCGTGCCCACCCCCAAGATCCTATATGTATGTGTAATGAGAGTGTGAGTAATGTGAATGTCTAAGTTGTGGGATAAAATTGAGGCACAGGCAGCCAGAAGGGGACAGAGGGGGGGGTTGCCTCCTCTGCACCCTGGTGACATACCCCTACTCCAAGGCCCTGCATGTGTGGGTGGTTGTGGTGGAGCGGGAAGAGGGAGGGAGCTGGAGATGGGGAGGGAAGGAAGGGAGGGGCAAGCTCCTCCGCTGACCCCAGTAGGCACCCCCATACTCTGCAACCCGCCAGGGAAAGTGGGCCCAGACCCATCCGGACCGGGGCCCAGTACAGCAGCGCCACCCGGCCCTACAGAGCCCGCGACACCGCCACCCCAGAGAAAACTGCACCCACCCCATCATCCACTCATCTTCCAGACTACACAAGACAATAGATGCCCAGGCTGAGATCTTCCTCCACCTCTCCTGTATCTCCCCCTCCTGCATAGTGAGTTCCTGAAGAGAGGAGAGCTCCTGCAAGATGTAACAACCTCCCCCACCAGTAGAAGAGCTCCCCAGGTGGCTCGATGCACCGGTGGCACCCTGCACCAGGACTGGGCCCCCATACACCCACCCGCCCACAACCCCATCAACACTCCAACCAGGACCCAAGCACCCGAGGCCCAGCCAGTGCCCCAGCCCAGAGACGGACCACCCCCACAACCCCACGCCCGTCCCGGACCCACCCAGGGGCAGCCAGGCTACCAGGTCAGTAACCCACGTCCATCAGCACAGACCCTCCCCTAGCCCCGCTACACGCAGCCACAAGGAAACCGTCACCTAAGAGCCAACAGAGCCCTTAATAGGCCATGACCGCTACCCCAGGTTGAGCCCTCCAAGGAAGATGCTCCTGGGGAACCCCCCGACGCCCTAAGCCTGTTCCTACCCCCACACCAATCACAACAGCGAAGGTGGAACTAAACTATGACCCCCCCCCCACTAGGTGATGCAGCTGTTCAAAGGAGCCCAGAGCAATTGATCTGATGTGGTGGCGAAGGCTGTATCGAGACTAATGTAATCTAATAGATAATTTCTATATTGGTTAGAATTAAGATTATTTTTATTTTTCCAGTTCATGAGGACTGTTTTCTTGGCTATGCATAGGGCAGTGAAAACCATATGGGCGATATTCTTTTCTGTAGTGACATTATCTAAGCTGCCCAACAAACACACTAAGGGGGAAGTTGGAATGTTACATTTCAGACACTTCGATAAGTCTTCACATATCTCGCGCCAAAACTTCTGAACTGGTGGACAGAACCAAAGAGCGTGGATATAATTGTCCGGTGAATTGGTTTGGCAGTGTGAGCAGTTGTTGGTAGACGTAAAGCCCATCTTGAACATCCGATGACCTGTATAGTGCACTCTATGTAGTATTTTGTATTGAATTAATTGAAGACTGGGATTTCTAATTAGATGAAAGGTTTTTAAGCAAATCTGAGACCAGAAGTTTTGGTCTAAGTTAACTGATAAATCCGCTTCCCATTTTGCAATAGGAAGTGATATTGATTCATCTGTTTTAGAAAGCATTCTGTATATTTTGGAAAGTAATTTGGGGGTTTTAAGAGTAAAAACATTGAACCACACTTGGTGGTGTTTGTAGTTCAACTTGACCCCGTTTAAATTTCTTTTTTACTATGGATTTAATTTGTTGATATTCTAAAAATCTTTTCTTGTTGATCCCATATTGTGTAACTAGTCTGTCAAATGAAATAAATTCTGTTCCTTCTAGTATATGTTCTAAATATTTAATTCCTTTACCACTCCAATCTGAAAAGTTTATCATATTATTGTTTTGTAATACAGGGAGCGCAGAATTATTAGGCAAATGAGTATTTTGTCCACATCATCCTCTACATGCATGTTGTCTTACTCCAAGCTGTATAGGCTCGAAAGCCTACTACCAATTAAGCATATTAGGTGATGTGCATCTCTGTAATGAGAAGGGGTGTGGTCTAATGACAACAACACCC
Source organism: Astatotilapia calliptera (assembly GCF_964374335.1). Taxonomy (NCBI): domain Eukaryota; kingdom Metazoa; phylum Chordata; class Actinopteri; order Cichliformes; family Cichlidae; genus Astatotilapia; species Astatotilapia calliptera. The sequence continues at coordinate 40,027,591 of NC_137435.1, read as the reverse complement.
TATATCAGGTGTGCATAATTATTAGGCAACGTCCTTTCCTTTGGCAAAATGGGTCAAAAGAAGGAGTTGACAGGCTCAGAAAAGTCAAAAATAGTGAGATATCTTGCAGAGGGATGCAGCAGTCTCAAAATTGCAAAGCTTCTGAAGCGTGATCATCGAACAATCAAGAGTTTCATTCAAAATAGTCAACAGGGTTGCAAGAAGCGTGTGGAAAAACCAAGGCGCAAAATAACTGCCCATGAACTGAGAAAAGTCAAGCGTGCAGCTGCCAAGATGCCACTTGCCACCAGTTTGGCCATATTTCAGAGCTGCAACATCACTGGAGTGCCCAAAAGCACAAGGTGTGCAATACTCAGAGACATGGCCAAGGTAAGAAAGGCTGAAAGACGACCACCACTGAACAAGACACACAAGCTGAAACGTCAAGACTGGGCCAAGAAATATCTCAAGACTGGTTTTTCTAAGGTTTTATGGACTGATGAAATGAGAGTGAGTCTTGATGGGCCAGATGGATGGGCCCGTGGCTGGATTGGTAAAGGGCAGAGAGCTCCAGTCCGACTCAGACGCCAGCAAGGTGGAGGTGGAGTACTGTTTTGGGCTGGTATCATCAAAGATGAGCTTGTGGGGCCTTTTCGGGTTGAGGATGGAGTCAAGCTCAACTCCCAGTCCTACTGCCAGTTTCTGGAAGACACCTTCTTCAAGCAGTGGTACAGGAAGAAGTCTGCATCCTTCAAGAAAAACATGATTTTCATGCAGGACAATGCTCCATCACACGCGTCCAAGTACTCCACAGCGTGGCTGGCAAGAAAGGGTATAAAAGAAGAAAAACTAATGACATGGCCACCTTGTTCACCTGATCTGAACCCCATTGAGAACCTGTGGTCCATCATCAAATGTGAGATTTACAAGGAGGGAAAACAGTACACCTCTCTGAACAGTGTCTGGGAGGCTGTGGTTGCTGCTGCACGCAATGTTGATGGTGAACAGATCAAAACACTGACAGAATCCATGGATGGCAGGCTTTTGAGTGTCCTTGCAAAGAAAGGTGGCTATATTGGTCACTGATTTGTTTTTGTTTTGTTTTTGAATGTCAGAAATGTATATTTGTGAATGTGGAGATATTATATTGGTTTCACTGGTAAAAATAAATAATTGAAATGGGTATATATTTGTTTTTTGTTAAGTTGCCTAATAATTCTGCACAGTAATAGTCACCTGCACACACACATACCTCTTCAACCTGAGCCTGAGGTTGGGAAGATTCCCACAGCTCTGGAAAACCTCCTGTGTTGTACCAGTGCCAAAGACTTCACGCCCCAAGGACCTCAACAGCTACAGGCCGGTGGCTCTGACATCCCACCTGATGAAGACCCTGGAGCGGTTGGTCCTGGCTCAGCTTCGGCGCCTAACAAGCTCATCACTGGACCCACTTCAGTTTGCCTACCAGCCTGGCATTGGCGCGGATGATGCCGTCATTCACCTCCTACATCGTTCCCTCGCTCACCTGGAGACCGCTGGAAGCACTGTGAGAATCATGTTCTTTGATTTCTCCAGTGCCTTCAACACTATTCTTCCCTCGGTTCTGAAGGACAAGCTGGAGAACTCTGGAGTGGACCATCACCTCACTACCTGGATTTTGGACTACCTCACCGACCGACCACAGTATGTGAGGACTCAGGGCTGTGTGTCGGACAGGGTCGTCTGCAGTACGGGGGCCCCACAGGGAACGGTTCTGGCTCCGTTCCTCTTCACCATCTACACTGCAGACTTCTCCCACAATTCCACCCAGTGCTTCCTGCAGAAGTTCTCTGATGACTCTGCAATAGTCGGCCTCATCACTGATGGGGACGACAAGGAGTACAGAGGACTGACTCAAGACTTTGTGGACTGGTGCCAGCTGAACTACCTCCAGATCAACGCCAGTAAAACCAAGGAGCTGGTGGTAGACTTCCGCAGGCACAAGCATTCTCCACTGCAACCACTGAACATCCAAGGTATGGACATTGAGGCTGTGGACAGCTACAGGTACCTTGGTGTTCATCTGAACAATAGACTGGACTGGACTCATAACTCAGACGCCCTCTACAGGAAAGGGCAGAGCAGGCTGTACCTGCTGCGGAGACTCAGGTCGTTTGGGGTGGAGGGCCCACTCCTGAAGACCTTCTATGACTCTGTGGTGGCTTCTGCTATCTTTTATGGTGTGGTCTGCTGGGGCGGCAGCATCTCTGCTGGGGACAGGAAGAGACTGAACAGGGTGATCCGAAGGGCCAGCTCTGTTCTAGGATGCCCTCTGGACCCAGTGGAGGTGGTGAGTGACAGGAGAATGGCGGCTAAGCTGTCATCCCTGTTGGACAACGTCTCCCACCCCATGCAGCAGACTGTGACAGCACTGAGCAGCTCCTTCAGTGGGAGACTGCGGCACCCACGGTGTGGGACGGAGAGATTTCGCAGGTCTTTCCTCCCCACTGCTGTCAGACTCCACAACAAAGACTTTAACTGAACAAACACACACATCCACACATGTGCAATAACACTAAGTGCAATAATCTTTTCTGGCATCGTTGTATTTTTACTCAGTTGTATATAGCATTCGTATTCTATTTTTATCTTATTGTATATTTTTATTCTATTTTATTCTACTGTATATAGTATATTATTTTATTCTATTCTGTACAGCTGTGTACTGTATTTATTCTTATTGTATTCTAATTTTTGCGTCATAACTTTTGCACTGTCCACTTCCTGCTGTGACAAAACAAATTTCCCACATGTGGGACTAATAAAGGTTATCTTATCTTATCTTAGATATCCCCCTAAAATAGCTAAAACTAAAAACAAACTAAAAACTACTTCCAAAAACATTCAGCTTTGATATTAATGAGTTTTTTGGGTTCATTGAGAACATGGTTGTTGTTCAATAATAAAATTATTCCTCAAAAATACAACTTGCCTAATAATTCTGCACTCCCTGTATGTCAGGGTTGTTCCAGATAGGTGTACGTTTGCATGGGATTAATGAAGACTCCGTCAATTTTAGAAACTCCCACCATGCTGTCAGAGAAGAGCTGATGTTGATGCTTTTAAAGCATTCATGTCGTTGGATGTTTGAGCTGATAAATGGTAGATCTGAAATCTCTAGATTATTGCAAAGTGCTTGTTCTACATTTAGCCAAGTTTCATCTAAGAGGGTATGTTTTAGCCATCCTGAGATAAACTGAAGCCTGTTGGCTAAGAAGTAGTGCTGAAAGTCAGGTAGTTCTAATCCTCCTTTATCCTTGGTCTTTTGTAGTGTTTTTAAGCTTATACGTGGGGGTTTATCTTTCCAAAGGAATTTGGACATACATGAATCTAGAGATCTGAACCAATCTTGTGGCGGTTTAGTTGGGATCATTGAGAATAAATAATTTATTTTTGGTAAGACCATCATTTTTATAGCAGCAACCCTTCCCATGAGTGATATGGGTAGACATTTCCACCTAGCCAGATCATCTTCTACCTTCTTTAAAAGTGGGATATGGTTTAATTTAGTTAGATCTGCAAGCTTGGGAGAAACATTAATACCTAAATATTTTATATTTCCTGATTGCATTGGGGGCAGCACGGTGGTTAGCACTGTTGCCGCACAGCAAGAAGGTCCAGAGTTCAATTCCACCATCAGGCCGGGGTCTTTCTGTGTGGAGTTTGCATGTTCTCCCCGTGTTTGCGTGGGTTCTCTCCGGGTACTCCGGCTTCCTCCCACCGTCCAAAGACATGCAGCTTGTGGGGATAGGTTAATTGGATAATCCAAATTGCCACTAGGTGTGAATGTGCGAGTGAATGTGAGTGTGAATGGTTGTCTGTCCCTGTGTGTTGGCCCTGCGACAGACTGGCGACCTGTCCAGGGTGTATCCCGCCTTTCGCCCTATGACAGCTGGGATAGGCTCCAGCGCCCCCCGCGACCCTGAAAAGGATAAGCGGAAGCGAATGGATGGATGGGATGGATGATTGCATTGGTGTAGAAGAAAAATTATGGAAGGAGCAATTAATCGGTAGGACTGTAGAGTTTGACCAGTTAATTGAGTAATCTGATATTCTTGCAAAAGAGTTTATCAATTCAATCACCCCAGAGATATTAGTTTGTGAGTTTTGGAGAAAGAGTAACACATCATCTGCATAAAGGCTGATTTTATGTTCCACGTTCTTGCATTTTATGCCCTTAATTACTGAATTCTGTCTAATTGCTGCTGCTAGTGGTTCAATAAAAATTGCAAACAGTGAAGGGGAGAGTGGGCATCCCTGCCTGGTGCCCCTCAAGAGACAGAAGCTGGAGGATGTCTGGTCATTTGTTCTAACACAAGCTGTTGGGGAATTATATAATATTTTTAACCAGTTAATGAAAGAGGATCCAAAACCAAATTTGTGTAAAGTTGCAAATAGAAATTTCCAGTTAACTCTGTCAAATGCTTTTCTGCGTCTAAAGAAAAATATTGTAGTTTCAAGGTTTTTACTGTATGAGTAGTCTATCAAATTAAGTAATCTACGAGTATTTGTTGATGAGTGCCTACCTTTTATCAAACCAGTTTGGTCAGGATGAATTAAGAGGGGGGTTATTTTCTCCAGTCTCTTTGAGAGAGCTTTGCAGATTATTTTTAGGTCTACATTTATAAGGGATATTGGACGATAGCTTGAGGGAAATACAGGGTCTTTGCCTGGTTTTAGCAAGAGATTAATGTTTGCAGAATTCATATTTGATGGAAGTCTGCCCTTTACTTTGATTTCCAACAACGTTCTGTGAAAAACTGGTGCCAGAATCGTCCAGAATTCTTTGTAGAATTCTGCAGAAAAGCCGTCTGGACCTGGAGCCTTATTATTGGGCATACTTATCGGGGCTTCCTGGAGTTCACCTGATGTCAGTGGCGAATCCAGTGCCATTGCTTGAGTGTCTAATAATTTTGAAAGAGTTATGTTGTCCAAAAACTGATCAAGTTCCTTTTTAGATGGTTTATTTGTGGTGAATACAACATTTTATAGAAATCTCTGAAAATGTTGTTTATTTGTATCGGTTCATATATTGTGTTCCCAGATGAATCTTGAACAGCACCTATAGTTGTTTTTTCTTTATTTATTTTTAGCTGGTTTGCTAGAAATTGACCGGATTTATTACCATGTTCATAATTTTGTAAGCGTAGTCTAAGATTTTTTTTTTTTCATCAATTATCTCATTTAATTAATAGGCTTCTTCTAGTGATTTACTGTTTTTTTCTAATTCCTGAATATTTTTGTTTTCTTCTTTCTTTTGGTCTTTTGGTTTTTGAAAGAAATTATTTTACCTCTCATCACAGCTTTCCCTGCTTCCCATAGAACAGAAGCTGATGTTCCGGGAGTGTCATTATAGTCTAAATACGAAGTCCACTCTTTTTTAAAATATTTAATAAAGTCTTCATCTTTAAGTAGTGATATATTAAATCTCCAGTTTTTACTTGGCGTAGTATTATTCTTGTGCATTAGTGTTAAAGATACAGGACCATGATCGCTGACAGCTATAGGATGAATCTCAGTGTCTGAAATGTCGTTCAGCAGTGAGCTGCTGACCAAAAAATAATCCAGACTTGAGTAGGAGTGATGAACATGTGAGAAAAAAGTATATTCCTTACTGGTGGGGTGAAGGGAGCGCCATGCATCGCAAAGACCAAAGTCGCTCATATACTGTTTGATTATATTTGTGGACTGCCAATTACGCTGAGTTCCTGTTGTGTTGAGCCTATCCATGTCTTCATTTAGTCCAAGGTTGAGGTCGCCTCCAAGAACAAGTGTGCCATCTAAGTGTTCAGAGAGTGCACTGAAAAAACCATGAAGGAATGAGGGATCATCAACATTTGGACCATATATACTTGCAATACATAGCTTTTTATCACGTATAGATAGTTTAATGATTAATAATCTGCCCTCTGGATCTATAACTGTATCGAGTACTGTGAAATTAATATTTTTAAGTATTAAAATTGCTACTCCCCTTTGTCTAGAATTATAACAAGCTGAGAACACATTAGGAAACTCAGGTGTTTTAAGTTCATTGGAACGTCTAAGAGGTCTGTGGGTCTCTTGTAAAAGGACAACATCTGCCTGTAGTTTTTTGAGTTGATTAAATATTTTTAACCTCTTTTCTCTGGAGCCAGCTCCATTTACATTCCATGTAACAAACCTTAGTGTGCCCATAGATGTCTGTGTATAACTAGGGGTGTACGCTGTGTGTGTCGCTTAGACAGGTGGAGAGAATACATCACTTGTTTGTAAATAAAGAGAGGGAGAGAGAGAGAAAAAATGTGTGGCGAGATGCTCCCTGAGTTTGACTATGTGTGTGCATATTTACTAATATGAGTATGCTTGGCTTTAGTGTGTGTATCCTATAGGTCTGTGTGCGCTGTCTGACTGATGTAAATGTGCTGCCGTTGAGCGCATGATCGTGCATGATCGTGCTGTGCCTATGTGTCGAAATAAAGGATGTTGTTTGTGGATGAGTGTGGAAGCAGGTGATAGAAGCAGTGAAAGAAATAAAGAAAGAAACCAAGGACAAGGGTGCGCAGCATAAAAACAAGAGGGGGAAAAGGGGGGGGGGGGACGAGAAGGAAAAAATTATTAAATTATGGAATGGTACAAAGCAAAGATGCACGGTAAACATATAGCTATTTTCCCAGGTTGGTCAACTTTTCTGTCATTTTACTGATAATCTGGGTTACAGTATACACAATAATCTCTCAGTTATTGTCCTGGAAACATTACATAACATAGGCAGTCTTATTTATGTCTCATGGCAGCTGCAGCTGTGTATATAGCCTCTGTACAACACCACAGTAGATTTTAAATGATGTAATCAAGATATATTCAGATATTTTCAGAATTTGAATCTGCATACTTTATGCTTCACCTCGCTGAGAACACCTCTGCTGAGTTGGGCTAGCTAGCTGCTGCTAGTTAGCTCCATTGTCTGCCGACTTGGACTTAGCTTAACTACCCCTGTTGGTGTTAGCCTCCACCAAGCAGTTGGTGCATAGGCTGCATGTGGAGCGCTAATTTCGAGTTTTCCTGTGCAGCATTTTGCTTTGCGTTTTGTAATGGACTCCAAACGAGCGAGCAAAGCAGAAATCTTCTGTTCGCTCCTGTCCTCAGGGGTGCGGTTTCTCTTTGCATGACAGCGACCAGCACGATGTCTGTCCTTTCTGCCTGGGGATTGTACACGCTAGGAGAGCGTTGACGGAGCCCAAAGCTTGTACGTTTTATCGCCTGCTCCGGCGCTCGACCCTGGAAAGACGGGTGATGTTTGTGGAAAAAGTGCTAGGACGCTCGGCTGTCCCACGGTATGACCCGCTCCTTTCCGAGTCTGGAGCCCTGGCTTCATCCGAGTCCGAAGACGAGGATTGTCCAGTCGATGTCCCCACAATTAGCTGGCCTGACCACATGGAATATGTTGAGCCGATGACGAGCCAGAACCATGCTGGAGCGCTGACGGGCTTCAGCCTGGGTTGAAGCCCGCCAGTGCTCCCCAGGAAAACAATGACGTGCTGGACATCGGCCTGGACATCCATGGTTTGTTGGAGGATGAGCAGGAGAGCTCATTGTTGGCCCAATGTGTTGCTGCTGCAGCGCCGGTCGGCCACGATGACACCTCTCTTTTCTCCCTGTTTCGCTTTGCTACTGAGAAGTTGCAGGTGGACTGGCCCTCTCCTCCGCCAGCTCAGAAGCCGTTACGTTCCCCTGGGGGGTCTGTGCGGTGAGGGGGAAGTAACAAAAGTGACTGGGTCAGAAAAAGGAGTCAAGGAGGCAAAACAGTTAAATAAAACAGTTTTATTGAAGTAGTTCAACTAAAAGAGACGGACAAGCCGCTATCTCCATATAAGAAACACAAACAAAACTCAGGCGTTGGTCAATAAAGCACAAAGTCAAAAGGAAAGAGCAGCTCACTAGCTGAAAACCACAAAACACAGCTCACTCGCTGGAAACACCGCAAAACACTCAGCTCACTAGCTGTAACCACACTAATGGCACTCTGGCCCAGAGCTCACCCTTCTCTGGGCTTAAATACCTTTAATTGCTGATGGGAGTCAGCTGTAAAGGAGGGAAAGGTGGCACCTCAGGCAGAGGAGGTAGTGGGACACGCCCACACAGGCACCTTCAGGAGAGAGAGGCCCTGCTAGGGCCGTAACACCCCCTCCCATAAATGCAAACCCATGGTTTGTCAAATTTACGATAACCAAAATGAGTCCATAACCGTTTCGTGACGAAATTGCAGGCTTTCCCCCTACCAAACCCCATAGCAACGGTTGGGCATTTCCTGCGGAAACTGCCAATCCCATCTCAGTGGGTTCACAACATTGCCAGAGAGTGGCCCCAGACCCTCGAAACAGTGTCCCATCACGTGTGGAGAACCCAGCAGGCAGCTAGCAGGCTTCCCTGAAACACAGACATGACAGACATGGCTGTAAACATGAACTTTCTCCCCGTAAACATGAACTTTCTCCCCGCAAATCATTTTGAGGACCGGAGAAAAGGTCAACCAGCGGCAGCTCAGGGTTAGTTGGCCTCGTACACTGATTACAGGGTGCCACTGAGCAATTGTGCTCCAGGTTTAGCCTTTTAGTAGGCCTGGCAAGCTTATTAGTTTGAGAGCCACGACTGACTTTTCTTAAAGCAGGCCCCTTTTGTGTTGAGTGGGCTTTCTGTTTGAGTGCCAGTTTGACACAATTGGCAACCACATGGCCAGGCTTGTAACAGAAGAAACACAGTTTGGGCTTAGAGCTTAAAACCATAACTGCATTTTCCTTGTTAGCTGGCCCACTCTTACCTGTCCAGGATGCGCTATGGTGCAGATGGATATCATGTCCTACAGCACTTGCTTTATGAGTCAGCTTAAACTCATCTGCCAGGGTGGCAGCTTGCTGTAAAGTTGTAGCCCTCTGTTCACTTAAATAAAGGGCAACAGACTTAGGAACAGAGTTTTTAAAGTCCTCCACCAGCATAAGCTCACGTATGGACCCCACACCGTTAACCTGGCTTGCAGAACACCACCTATCAAAGAGCTTTGCCTTCTCCCTAGCGAAGTCAAGATAGGACTGTCCCTGTGTCAACTCCAAACCCCGAAAATGCTGCCTATAGGCCTCAGGTACCAGTTCATAGGCTTGGAGGACAGCACTTTTGATCTTTTCATAAACTAGGCCGTCCTGCCTAGACAGACCAGAACAAGCTTCTTGAGCCTTACCTGTCAACTTACACAGCAACATCACCCCCCACACATCTTGAGGCCACTGCAGTGCAGTTGCTAGGCGTTCGAATACACTGAAAAAGCTTTGAACACTGGATTCACAGAAGACTGGAACCAGGTGAATATTATTGCTCACAAACGAGCCTCTAGACACCTGTACACTAATAGCTGTGTCATCCATTTTGGGGGTGGTGAAGGGTTAGAAAACACACCCTAATTAAGGCACTACCACACCTGTCTGCCAACTCACTCAGCGACTACTGAACAATTAACAGACAACTACACAACTTACTTTAGCTGACCGACTTACCTCTCGCCACACACACATTAGCAAATACAACTTACCCAGTTCCTAAGCACAACAACCTTGCCCTACCTATCTTCTGGAGCGTGCTGGGCTCGAGGCAACTTTAAAGGCAGAACTTCAGTGACTGGAGCCCTGAATTGCCTACCCCCAACAGAGAACTAATCCCCACCCAGGATTACTCCAAAAATAATAAAGGCAAAACAACAAAAGAGTGCCCGAAGGAGGAACTTAAAAAGCTCAGCTGGACACTCACCTACCATAACTGGGAAGTTATGGATCTCTAAAAGGTGGCAAAGCGAGATAATCAAAAACCAAATCCAACACAGACCTCCCTTTTCAAAAATCCCGGACGAGCCCCCACTTGTTACATTCCCCTGGGGGGTCTAGGCGGTGAGGGGGAAGTAGAGCTCACCCTTCTCTGGGCTTAAATACCTTTAATTGCTGATGGGAGTCAGCTGTACAGGAGGGAAAAGGTGGCACCTCAGGCAGAGGAGGTAGTGGGACACGCCCACACAGGCACCTTCAGGAGAGAGAGGCCCTGCTAGGGCCGTAACAGCGGTTCACTGGCTTTTTCCTCCCACCGGAGCCTGCAGCGGCCAAAAACTGCCTTCCCATGTTCCCAGACTTTGTCTGCGAGCTAACAGCATCATGGGACAAACCTCTTTCTACCCACGTCACAGTACATGGAATTGGACGCCGCTGAGGGGGCTGGCTTAGCCAACCCACCCCTTATGGAGCCGTCTCTGGCTGCTTATCTGGTCCCGTCCTATAACCATTGGTGTCGGCAGCCCTGCAACTCTGCCGTCCAAGCACTGCAGATTCTCTGCTTCGCAGCAAGCAGACCAGCACTGCTCCCGCCATGGGCTCCGTCACCATGCTCCAGACATACCAGGCGAAGTGCCTGGCGGAGCTCAGATCGCTGGTTCCTGATGACAGCCCGCTGGCAACACTTCTTAATGAGGTCAGAGTCGCCACAGATTACATCCTCCGTGCGTCCCACTGTGCAGCGCTCTCACTGAGAAAGAGGGATGGCTTCGGCAGTAGTGGCGCAGAGGCACCTGTGGCTGACCCTCTCTGATGTCCCGGATAGGGACAAACCTGTATATCTGGACGCACCAGTGTCTGCGGCTGGGTTATTCGGACATTCACTTGAAGCCATTCAGGTTAGATTAGACCCTAACCCTGAGGAAGAAGCAGACGGAAGCTCTGCGCCACATCATCCCCAGCTGTCCCCAGACGCGAGGAAGAAGCCTCAGCCCTCCTAGCTGTGGTTTCGAGTTGAGAAGGGGTCCAGCGGCAGGGAGACGCTGCTTTTACCTCTCTGTTGCCGCCCAAGAGGTGCTGCTTAAGTTCTGTTCAGGTTGTCAGCCCCAGAAGGCGCTGCACTTTCCTAACACTGTCTCCCAAGCACAAACCCTCTGCACACAAAATGCCTCAGGTAACTCCCTGTTCAGGTGTGTTAAATGTTCAGGTGACCACATCAAGTGTTCCCGCTGTTTTTCATTGTTGTGCCCCAGGAAAGGTGCCTGCAACAAAATGTATGAATGTACATGTTCCCATGTTACAGCAATAAAGAGTGTTGTTTATTCTCAAACAATCACAAATGCTCAGCCTGCAGGCACAATGAGCCAGGTCAGGCAGGTGATGCATTTCCCTGCAGACACATTGGGGGGCGACAACACCCTGCCGACGGTGCTGCAGGTCAGCCGGCTGGCTGCTCACTTCCCTCAGTGGTGCACTTGCGTCCCCTCTCCATGGGTGCTGCGAACCGTTGCCATCGGTTACTGGTTGCAGTTCTGGGTCAAGCCGCCTTGTTTCCAAAGAATCGTAAACACAACTGTCGGCACCGAGGCGGCCATGATACTCAGAGAGGAAATAAATGTTCTTTGTAGAAAAGAGCAATAGGAGTGGTCCCTGCGTAGAGGACAGACAAAGGTTGGTATGGCTGTTATTTTGTTGTTCTGAAAAAAGGGGGAGGGCTTCATCCCATCCTCGACCTGCGAGTCTTGAACACGAATCTACAAGTACAAGTAAGATGCTAACACTCAGACACCTCTTGAATGCAGTCGGCCCGGGAGATTGGTTTGCAACAGTCGATCTAACAGATGCTTATTTTTGGGTATACACCCGAAACACAGGCAGTTTCTGAGGTTTGCGTTCGAGGGCGTAGCCTACGAATACCTAGTGCTGCCGTTCGGGCTGTTGCTCGCTCCTCGCAACTTTGCGAAATGTGCCGAAGCAGCGCTAGCGCCCCTCAGAGAGGCATCTTAGCCTACCTAGACGACTGGGCTCTCGTAGCTTGCTCCAGAGAGCAGGCGGGGACACAGCTGTCACTGGTTCTGTCACACATTCAGACACTGGGGTTCTCTGTGAACTTTCAAAAGAGCTCGCAGATTTCTTTTCTCGGTTTGGAAACATGCTCGCTTTCCAGCCACGCGCGTTTGTCAGAACACAGAGTGGCCGCGTTACATCGCTGCCTCGCTCAGTTTCAGCTGGGACGCAGACTGCGTTTCCAGACGCTATTACGTTTGTTGGGCATGATGGCATCTATGATCGCCATAGTGCCGCTTGGACTGTTAAAAATGAGAGCGTTTCAACGCTGGACTCTCTCTCTCACCGCCTTTGTGCATCGCGTCACCTCCGGAGGAGGCTGCTGGTAACCGCGTCTTGCATGCTAGCTCTCCATCCTTGGAGGGAGCCCGGGCTGCTGCATCAGGGCTCTTGGACTGGGAGGGTGTTGTTTCGCAAGGTGGTGTCCACAGATGCTTCCCTAAGAGGGTGGGGAGTGCTGTGTGAGGGTGCATCAGTGAGAGGAATCTGGTTCGCAGCCCAGCGCGAGCTGCACATCAACCACTTAGAGCTGTTAGCAGTGTTCTTAGCTCTCAAACATTTCCATCCAGTCCTGGAGGGCCAGCATGTCTTAGTGAGGACGGACAATTCAACAGCGGTGTCTTACATAAACAGGCAGGGAGGAACACGCTCTCTTCCCCTGTTCCCCTTCATTGACTTCCTGTTAAATCCAGAATTGAATTCAAAATCCTGCTCCTCACATACAAGGTCTTAAATAATCAGGCCCCATCTTATCTTAATGACCTTGTAGTACTATATCACCCTATTAGAGCACTTCGCTCTCGCTCTGCAGGCCTACTTGTTGTTCCTAGAGTATTTAAAAGTAGAATGGGAGGCAGAGCCTTCAGTTTTCAGGCCCCTCTTCTGTGGAACCAGCTTCCAGTTTGGATTCAGGAGACAGACACTATCTCTACTTTTAAGATCAGGCTTCAAACTTTCCTTTTTGCTAAAGCATATAGTTAGGGCTGGACCAGGTGACCCTGAATCCTCCCTTAGTTATGCTGCAATAGACGTAGGCTGCCGGGGGATTCATTGAGTTTTTCCTTTCCAGTCACCTTTCTCACTCACTATGTGTTAACAGACCTCTCTGCATTGAATCATATCTGTTATTAACCTCTGTCTCTCTTCCACAGCATGTCTTTATCCTGTCTTCCTTCTCTCACCCCAACCAATCACAGCAGATGGCCCCGCCCCTCCCTGAGCCTGGTTCTGCCGGAGGTTTCTTCCTGTTAAAAGGGAGTTTTTCCTTCCCACTGTCGCCAAAGTGCTTGCTCATAGGGGGTCATATGATTGTTGGGTTTTTCTCTGTATCTATGAAGCGCCTTGAGGCGACTTTTGTTGTGATTTGGCTCTATATAAATAAAATTGAATTGAATTGAATTGAAGCTGCCTCGCTCTCTGCTGTTATGGTGCAGTGTTCATTTTCTGTCTCCTCGGGGAGACTCGGGGCATGGGTGGTTCATGCCCCGAGCCACCTGAACCTGGGGTCGGACCTTCTCTCCAGGGGGGTCCTCTGGTGAGAGAATGGAGGTTACACCCTTTAATAGTGGCTCAGATTTGGGATCTATTTGGCATGGCGCAAGTAGATCTTTTTGCTTCCAGGGTAAATACTTACTGCCCCCTGTTCTTCTCCATAATCGACCACGATGCATCCTTGGGCATGTACGCGCTAGCGCACCAATGGCCAGACGCGCTCCTGTATGCCTTTCCCCCAGTGGAAATGATGTCTCCAGTTCTAAAGAGAGTGCGTCGGTTGTCCCTCTCTCTGATTTTAGTGGCTCCTTGTTGGCCCACAAAGTCGTGGTATGCAGAGATAATCAGCCTTCTAGCAGCAAGTCCTTGGCAGCTTCCTCTCTGCAGGGACCTCCTCTCTCAGGCAGGAGGAGAAGTGGTTCATTCGCGCCCGGATCTGTGCCACCTTGATGCTTACCCGCTGAGAGGTTAAACTTGATTGCTAAGGGTTTGCCACCTAGTGTGATAGCGACAATTCAGAACACTAGGGTCTCATCCACTAGAGGCTTGTACGCTTACAAATGGCGAGCCTTTGAGCAGTGGTGCCAGGACCGCTACACTCTCCCATTTCAGTGCTCTATTGTGGATGTTTTGACATTCCTAACAGGAGCTGCTGGATAAGGGCCTTTCATTTTTGACAATTAAGGTTTATTCAGCAGCTATATCTGCTTGTCATATTGGCTTTGACGGTTGACACCAGGTGCACATCCCCTCGCCATACGTTTTCTGAAAGGAGTTCGCCAGCTGAGACCTGTGCTTAAGTCCAGTGTCCCTGCTTGGGACTTGACTTTGGTGCTGGAGGCCCTTTGTAGCCCCCCGTTTGAACCCATTGAGTCTGTGGATATGGAATTTCTTTCATATAAGACTGCATTACTTCTCGCTTTGGCTTCGGCAAAGCGAATGGGTGACCTTCATGCGCTGTCTGTGCATCCCTCCTGCACACAGTTCTCTCCTGATGGCCACAAGGTCATATTGCGTCCAAATGCTGCCTATTTTCCCAAGATCATGCCTGCATCTTCTAGCTCAGTGGAGTTTGAGTTGCTGAGCTTTTGCTCCCCTCCTTTTGCACCTGAGGAGCAGAGGAGGATGCATTCTCTTTGTCCAGTGCGTGTGCTACGCACCTACATTGAGCGCACTCAGAATGTGCGTTTATGTGACCAGCTGTTTGTCTGCTTCGCTAATCCAAATAGAGGTAGAGCTCTGTCCAAGCAGAGGCTGTCCCACTGGATTACAGAAGCTATCTCACTGGCGTACAGCACCAAAGGTCTTGCTTTGCCCCAGGGAGTGAGAGCTCATTTCACCAGGGGGATGGCAACCTCATGGGCTCTTTTTAAAGGGGTGCCTGTAGTTGATATTTGTGTGGCAGCTAGTTGGGCATCACCGCACACTTTTGTGCAGTTTTATCGGTTTGACGTTACAGCCCCATCAGTGGCTCATACTGTCCTTTCTGCTGGGTCTACCGCTCACTAAGGATGTGGTGGTCTGATTCCGGTTCGGTGGCTGCTCTGCGGGGCCTGTATATATGTCCCATACTTATGTCTTTTACCGAGTGAATCGACTGAAAGGGAACGAATAGTTATGTCTATAACGTCTGTTCCCTGAAGGAGAGGAACGAGGTACAACACAAGGTGGCCCAACTGAGCAGTTTGGCTCAGTGAAGAGCGGCTATCGAACCGAGGGATGACTGTGATGACAGCGGCTATATGTGCAGCTGGGGCCATGTGCGTGTCATCACACGTCGTCTGCCTTAAAGGCGTGATTAAAGGTTTCTTCAGCCAGGACATGCGAGGGCGTGACATCCCATACTTATGTGTTGTACCTCGTTCCTCTCCTTCAGGGAACAGAAGTTATAGACATAACTATTCGTTTTATTTATACAGTGCTAAATCACAACAACAACCCTACAGTAACGCATCAGTTGACTGGTCAATAATTTCAGGTGTGGCCTCCTCCCTTATTTACATTACATTTAATTAGATAAGCACCAAAAATTAAACAGAATGATTTTTATGGAAACTATAGTGTTCAGTTCAGTTTTAGTGCAAAGTCACAACAGTCACCTCAAGGTGGTTTAAATTGTAACCCTATAGATGACCCCTTTGAGCAAGCTCTTGGAAACAGTGGAAAGGTAAAATGTCCGTCTTAACAGGAAAAAGCCTCTGGCAGAACCAGGCTCATGGAGGGGCGGGGCCATCTGCTGCGACTGGTTGGGGATGAGGGGAGGAAGAAAGGACAAAAGGCACAAAAGGCAGTGTTGTATAAACATATAGAGAGTGAAAAGAGGTGAGTGAAGAAGAAACACTTCATCATGGGAAGCCCCCAGCAGCCTGGGAAGAAACGTCAGGACCACCTGATTCAGCCCTAACACTGTACTGTCTTCATCAGCCGTCCAAATCATTGAACAGAGGTGTTATAGTCATTTCTGTGTGCACAGGTGTATAAAATCAAACACCTAAGCATGCAGACTGCTTCTTTAAACATTTGTGAAATAATGGGTCTCTCGCAGGAGCTCAGTGAATCCAGTGGTACTGTGATAAGATGCTACCTGCGCAACAAGCCCAGCAGTGAAATTCGTCACAACTAATTTCATCTGGCCTTCAGATTAATTCAAGAACTGCGCCTCTTTGTCTGCGATCCAATGGATGAGTCTGGGTTTGGTGGTTGCCAGAAGAACAGTACTTACTGTACTGTGCTAAGAGTAAAGTCTGGTGGAGGGGGGATTATTGTGTGGGGCTGTTTTTCTGGAGTCAGGCCATTAGTTCCAGTGAAAGGAACTCTTAAAGCTTCAGCTTAACAAGACATTTTGGACTATTTCATTCTCCCAACATTGTGGGAACAGTTTGTCCATAAAGACATGGATGTGCGAAGAACTCGACTGGCCTGCATAGTCCAGACCTCAGAAGTGCTCTGATGTGGTTCTGTGAGGTCTTCAAGATAAGAAATTATATGTGAAGAGAAGCATTTTAAATTTGATTCTGGATTTAAAACGAAGCCAACGAAGAGAAGCCAAAATGGGAGAAATATGCTGTGTCTTTCTAGTCCCTGTCAGTACTCCTGCTGCAGCATTTTGAATCAACCGATGGCTTTTCAGGAAGTTTTACTAGCTTTTGTACAGGCAGTACTGGAGGCCAAGCTTAGCACCGTATTTCTCAGATTTTTAGCATCAAGAACAGGAACCTTAATTTTTTTTCTGAATGTAGAATGATTAGATGTCATCCAGGTATGTCTTTAACACTTCTGGAGTTAAACTCATTTGTTTGGCTTGATGGACAGGTAAAGCGTGGTATCATCTGTGTGGCAATGAAAATGACTTCTTATAATCCTTCATTTCACTGATTTAGCAGATTTTTTCATTATTCCTACATAGTGTAAATTAATAACAAATTGAATTTGATTCAGACATACATATGAATGTGTTCATAGTGAAACATTTTAATAAACAGTTGCAAATTCACCGTCGTACTACATAATAAATACCAAAGACAGTATGCAGAATACATTTTCAGCTACCTAAATATTGTTTAATGTGGAATTTTCAGATTGGTGTCTGTGGAGCAACAAAACACAGCAAACATGTCCATTAAATGTTTTTAGGCTCAGTTTTTCACCTACATTACAGATAAAGATGCATTCAAACTCAAAATGAAATTCTGACTGAACCCTCTGCTGCTGCCTGGGAAACAAAGACATAAAAACATGTCAGCGCAACTTTCCTTTGACCCTACGGAGGTGCTGTGCTGCAGACTAGAATCATAGCATGTGTGTGAAAAGACTCCCTGCAGCTTTAACCAATAATGCCCCCCGCGACGCTGTCAGAGGGATGGAGGATGGAGCCATCGAGGGAGGTGTAAAGGCGCCCTTATTGGCAGTGAGGAGGGGAAGGCTGCTGAAGCTGAAGATAGAGACGTACAGCACAGACTCCCCAGCTGCTTGTGTCTGTGTGTATATGGTTGTCATGACAGGCCTTCAGTGAGTCTGACCATCACTACAAACTCATGGTGTGTGCAGATATTCTCATTCCCATCTGCAGTGTGAGAAGACACCCCTCCTCATGCATCTCCTCCCCTCCTGTCTCTGAACACGGCCCCCACTCGGCATAAAGGGCACATTTGTTCTCAACCTTGTGCCACGCTTCTCTGCACTATTGTTCTGCAGGCCTACTGTTAATATCCGTTGCAAATCTGCTTACTTTCAGATTCCATCAATATGGGTGGGGCAAACAAAGAGAGGGCTATATAGTCTGCTCAAAGCCCGGAGAAAGGATGCAAACAGAGCTTGCCAGTGTGTTCCTCGACTCGGGAGGGTGCTGACAATGGCAGCAGTGTGAGGGAGCGTGGCGATTGATCAGTCTGATGTTGTGCTGTGTGGGATGGATGTCGCAAACAGAATTAAACCAAAAAAGGTTGAGAGGAAGTGGCGTGATTTAGCTGATGGGATTTAGAAAAGATGAGTGGATGCGGTGGGTCTACATCTCCTTCCTGTAATCTATATATTATTTCCCACTGTGTCACGATTAAGGTCAAACGAAGAAATAAAAAAAATAAAAAAAGCCACCTATGAGGAGTCTCTTTTCAGCAAATCACCACTAAATTACAATGTTGTGTGGGGAAATCGTAGGTTTTGTTTTAGGACATCTCTCAAAGTTAGTGGGCACCGCGCACTAAGCTTCTCAGCTTAGTGATGCATGTCAAAGTTAAAAAAAAAAAAAAAAGAGAGATGTGATGATATGAACGTGGTCAACTGTAAGGGAATTACACTGTCTCATTAGGCATTCACAACAGTGTTTACGACACAGGACACTTACAAGAGAACAAGTCCTTACAGCTGTTGGTATATTTCACACATATTTCAACATCTTGCTCAAAGATACTGTGACAGACAGGGATCCTGCTCCACAGGCGCCACCTTAGCGCCGCTGCTGCCTTGCTTCGCTGCCTCCAGCGCCCCAGCACCCATCTCCTGGCTCAGGGGGAGTGTTTACTCATCATTCCCGAGTCTCTCTGTGTAGCATGTTTGCAGGTTGTGATGAGCTCGGAGGCTGAACTCTGATTTGATTTGACATTTCAAATCTATCAAATTTATCTACCACATAAACTACACCCAACTGAACCAGCATGGTGGCAACGTGGTTTCTAACATACTAATAAGGTTTTTTTCAAACAAACAAAAACACAAAAGTAAAAACAAAATCCTGCAACATCCTCCAAGGGAAGAAACGCTACGTTTCAAAGCATTTTAAAATATGTGTCACAGGCTGGGTCTCTGACCCAGCGCTCTGAGTTCATGTTTGTATTTGTCTCATTTTGTTATGTGATTAGTTTTGTGTCATTTCGTCTCTGTCTTTAGTTTGGGCAGCTTTTGTTTATTGTTCCTCTGGTTTTCTATGTTTTGGGTTCTTGTATTTATTCATTATGTATTAGGTCTGTTAGTTTGTGCTGTCATGTCTAGTTTTAGTGTTTCCTGTTTTATTCTGACAGTGTCATGTGTTCTTTGTTTATTGTATTTAGCTTTCCTCTCCTGGTCCTGTCATTAGGTTTATGTTAGTCAGCTGTTCCCCTCATGTGTCTCTACTTCCCCTGATCACCTCTTGTATGTATTTAAGCCCTTTGTTTTCTTCATGCCATTGTCGGTTCGTCTGTTTACCTCAGCCATAGTTCTAGTTTTCGTCTGTTAATTCCACGTTAGTCTTAGTCTGTTTATCTCACCAGAGTTACAGTTATAGTCTTAGTCTTTGCTTGTTATTTTCCACCTCAGTTATAGTTATAGTTTTTGGTCTTAGTACCTTTAGTGTTTTGTTTCTTAGTGTTTTGCCAGTTTGTTTTGGTTTCCTGGTTTAACCCTGCCGTCATTTAAATAAAGCCTCACCTTTCTGTTAAACCTTACTACTCCTCATCGTCATCTGCTTTTGGGTCCTGTTTCCACACACACCGGCGCACCCCGCCGTGACAATATGTGCCTGATAAAGGATCCATGTGCTTGGACGGAGGAAAGCTGAGCCCCTGCGTGGTTGGGATGTCGGAGAATTATGACACTCATAACACATTTATCATTTATTTCTTACTTGCTGTGACGGCAGCGTTGGCAAAAGTACCGACATTCTGTACTCAAGTAGAAGTACAAATGCTACTGTTAAAAAAAATACTCCAGTATTACTCCAGTCCAGTTTTGTACTCAAGTAAAAGTAAAAAAGTACAGGCTCTAAAATATACTCAATGCAAGAAAGTAAAAATAACTCCTTGGAGGATGTTTCTATTTTTCCTGAACCTTATGCTTGTTACACCCCAGCCCAGGGAAAACTGGCGTGCAACATAAGAAAAATAAAAATAAGGAGAAATGCCCCCACACTCCCTGCTCTCAAGGAAGACGAACCAACAAAAAACCACGGATTTCACAACAGCCAGTCAATTTATCATGTCCCAAAAGGTAGCAGGCGTCAGGGTGAGCATGGCCAAAACAACAAACAAAATCTCTAGAAATGAAATGCAGCTGGCTTACCTTCACAGAAAACCCCAAACGAAAATTACAGGTGTCTTACCTGCCTCCCTAACCAAAAACAGGAGAAAAGGTTCCCAAAGAAAAATGGCTTCTCACCCCTACAGCTACCGAGTAAAAACAGTATCGACAACTATTTACATCTATATACAACAAACTATTTACAAAACAGGGGGAGATCACAACCATGACAAACTGAAACACAGGGCTTAAATACATAGAGGGAGCAATCAGGGAATGGACAACAGGAGGGAAACACAGCTGGGGCAAATCAGAACTGACGAGACAAGGAAGCGTAAACTGAACACACTGAGATAAGACAGACCTTCAAAGTAAAACAGGAAACACATAACAGTCACGCCTAAAACAAAACACTGACAACATCGAATGCTGTATTAACATAATATTAACATAATATCAGTAGATGGGAATATAAACTTTTAAGAAAAAAACTAATTATACTCTTAATCTGAAGAAAAAGAAGGAAATGTTCTGTTGCCTACAAAGAGGGTAACTTTGTGTCTCAATGGGGAAATGTGCACAGGGGTTAAAGTGGATTCAGCAGGTGGGGGAAACTAAACTGGTTGCAATGGTTCAATGTGGGGAAAAGAATCAATTTCAATTTCAATTTTATTTATATAGCAACAAATCACAACAACAGTAGCCTCAAGGCGCTTTATATTGTACAGTATGTAGCCGAGTGGTAAATTAATAATAATATTTTCCAGGTGGTGGGCCTCCTCCCGCAGGCCCACCACCCGCAGGAGGCGCCATAGGGGTCGGGTGCATTGTGTGCCGGGTGGCGGCCAGGAGCGGAGGCCCTGGCGGACTGACCCCCGGCTGCCAAGACTGGCAATAGGGACATGGAATGTCACCTCTCTGGTGGGGAAAGAGCCTGAGTTAGTGCGTGAGGTTGAGAGGTACCGGCTAGATATAGTCGGGCTCACCTCTACACATGGCTTGGGCTCTGGAACCAGTCTCCTGGAGAGGGGCTGGACTCTGTCTCAGTCTGGAGTTGCCCCTGGTGAGAGGCGGCGGGCTGGGGTGGGTATCCTAATATCCCCTCGGCTTGCTGCCGGTACGTTGGGGTTTTTCCCGGTGGACGAGATGGTTTGTTCCCTGCGCCTTAGGGTCGGGGAACGGGTCCTGACTGTCATCTGCGCTTATGCGCCGAGTGGCAGTTCAGAGTACCCAGCCTTCTTAGAGTCCCTGGGAGGGGGGGGGGGTGCTGGAGGGTGCTCCATCTGGAGACTCTGTTGTCTCCACCTGGGAGACTTCAATGCTCACGTGGGTAACGACAGCGAGACCTGGAGGGGCGTGATTGGGAGGAACAGCCTCCCTGATCTGAACCCGAGCGGTGCTCTGTTATTGGACTTCTGTGCTAATCACAGTTTGGCCATAACGAACACCCTGTTCGAACATAAGAGTGTCCATAAGTGCACGTGGCACCAGGACGCTCTAGGCCGTAGGTCGATGATCGATTTTGTAATCGTATCAGCAGACCTGCGATCATATGTTCTGGACACTCGGGTAAAGAGAGGGGCTGAGCTGTCAACTGATCACCACCTGGTGGTGAGTTGGATCGGGTGGCGGGGGAGGACGCTGGACAGACCTGGTGCACCTAAACGCGTAGTGAGGGTGTGCTGGGAACGTCTAGCAGAGGCCCCAGTCCGCGAGATCTTCAACGCACACCTCCGGCAGAGCTTCAACAGCATTCTGAGGGAGACTGGGGACATTGAGTCCGAATGGACCATGTTCAGCGTCTCCATTGCCGAAGCTGCTGCATTGAGCTGCCGCCGCAAGGTGGTTGGTGCCTGCCGTGGTGGTAATCCCCGAACCAAATGGTGGACACCAGAGGTGAAGGGAGCCACCAGGCTGAAGAAGGAGTCCTATCGGGCTTGGTTAGCCTGTGGGACTCCGGAGGCAGCCGACAGGTATCGACAGGCCAAGCGGAATGCGGCTCGGGCAGTGGCTGAAGCAAAAACTCGGGTGTGGGAGGAGTTCGGAGAGGCCATGGAAAAAGACTTTCGGACTGCCTCGAAGAGATTCTGGCAAACCGTCAGACGTCTCAGGAGGGGAAAGCGGTTCTCTACCTGCACTGTGTATAGTGCTGGCGGAGCGCTGCTGACGTCGACTGAGAAAATTGTCAGGCGGTGGAAGGAATACTTCGAAGACCTCCTTAATCCCACTGATACGTCTTCCGAGGAGGAAGCAGAGTCTGGGGATGAGGGGAATGACTCGCCAATTTCCGGGGGCGAGGTCACTGAGGCAGTTAAACAACTCCTTGGTGGCAGAGCCCCTGGTGTTGATGAGGTCCGCCCCGAGTTCCTGAAGGCTCTGGACGTTGTAGGGCTGTCCTGGTTGACACGCCTCTGCAATGTTGCGTGGAGATCAGGGGCAGTACCTGTGAACTGGCAGACCGGGGTGGTGGTCCCCATCTTTAAGAAAGGGGACCGGAGGGTGTGTTCCAACTACAGGGGGATCACACTCCTCAGCCTCCCTGGGAAAGTCTATGCCAGGGTGCTGGAAAGGAGAGTTCGTCCGTTAGTCGAACCTCGGATACAGGAGGAACAATGCGGTTTTCGTCCTGGTCGCGGAACACTGGACCAGCTCTTTATCCTCTCCAGGATACTCGAGGGTGCATGGGAGTTTGCCCAACCAGTCTACATGTGTTTTGTGGACTTCAAATCAAATCAAATCAAATCACTTTTATTGTCACATCACATGTGCAGGCACACTGGCACAGCACATGCGAGTGAAATTCTTGTGTGCGAGCCCCACAAGCAACAGAGATGTGCAAACACAACAACACAAACGAGCAAAATACAAGAATGGCCAACCTGAAACTAATAAATATATGTACAATATATAATAGTGTATGCATTTCTGGATGTGTATACTAAATATTTTCCTACGTGTGTGTGTGTGTGTTTGTTTGTTTGTTTGTTTGTGTGTGTGTGTGTGTGTGTGTGTGTGTATACACATTTTTACAAATTAAATAGTAAAAAAAATAAAAAATAATAATAATAATAATAAAATATATAAAATATACAGAGTTGAATATGTGCAAAACAAGTGGCATTTATATACAGTGTGGAGTGCATAATGTTAAAGTTCCAGTAGTGAAGCTGAGGTGTCTATGACGTGTTCAGCAGTCTGATGGCCTGATGGAAGAAGCTGTCTCTCAGTCTGCTGGTACGGGACCGGATGCTGCAGAACCTCCTTCCTGATGGAAGCAGTCTGAACAGTTTATGGCTGGGGTGACTGGAGTCCTTGATGATCCTCCCCGCTTTCCTCAGGCAGCGCTTCCTGTAGATGTCTTGGAGGGAGGGAAGCTCACCTCCAATTATCCGTTCAGAGCACCGCACTACTCGCTGGAGAGCTTTGCAGTTGTAGGCGGTGCTGTTGCCATACCAGGTGGTGATGCATCCAGTGAGGATGCTCTCAATGGCACAGTGATAGAAGGTCCTGAGGATGCGGGGGCTCATGCCGAATCTTTTCAGTCTCCTGAGAAAGAAGAGGCGCTGCTGCGCCTTCTTCACTGTTTTGTTTGTGTGTACTGACCACGTAAGATCCTCAGCCAGATGTACACCAAGGAACCGGAAGCTGCTCACTCTCTCCACAGCAGCGCCGTTGATGGTGATGGGGGTGTGTACTTCTCTGCACCTCCGGAAGTCCACTATCAACTCCTTTGTCTTTGTGACGTTGAGGGTGAGATGGTTGTCTTGACACCAGTGGGTCAGGGCGCTGACCTCCTCCCTGTAAGCCATCTCATCACCGTTGGTGAAAAGACCCACCACTGTAGTGTCGTCCGCAAACTTTACAATGATGTTGGAGTTGTTAGTGGCCGTGCAGTCGTAGGTGTAGAGTGAGTACAGGAGAGGGCTCAGTACACACCCCTGTGGAGCACCAGTGTTCAGTGTGATGGGGGATGAGGTGATGCTGCCCAGTCTGACCACCTGGCGTCTGTCAGACTTGGACTTGGAGAAGGCATTCGACCGTGTCCCTCGGGGTGTCCTGTGGGAGGTGTTGCGGGAATATGGGGTGTCTGGCCCATTGCTACGGGCCATTCGATCCCTATACAACCGTTGCAAGAGCATGGTTCGCATTGCCGGCAATAAGTCGGACTCGTTCCCGGTGGGTGATGGGCTCCGCCAGGGCTGCCCTTTGTCTCCGGTTCTGTTCATAATTTTTATGGACAGGATTTCTAGGCGCAGCCAAGTGGCGGAGGGCTTTCGCTTTGGTGGCCTCAGAATCTCATCTCTGATTTTTGCAGATGATGTGGTTCTGTTGGCTTCATCGGGTGGGGGCCTCCAGCTCGCACTGGAACGGTTCGCAGCCGAGTGTGAAGCAGCGGGAATGAGGATCAGCACCTCCAAATCTGAGGCCATGGTTCTCAGCCGGAAAAGGGTGGAGTGCCCACTCCGGGTCGGGGATGAGTTCCTGCCCCAAGTGGAGGAGTTCAAGTATCTCGGGGTCTTGTTCGCGAGTGATGGGAGAAGGGAGCCGGAGATCGACAGACGGATTGGGGCTGCAGCTGCAGTAATGCGGACGCTGCACCGGTCCGTCGTGGTGAAGAGGGAGCTGAGTGTAAAAGCGAAGCTCTCAACTTACCGGTCGATCTACGTCCCTACCCTCACCTATGGCCACGAGCTGTGGGTAGTGACCGAAAGAACGAGATCGCGGATACAAGCGGCAGAAATGAGCTTCCTCCGAAGGGTGGCTGGCCTCTCCCTTAGAGATAGGGTGAGAAGTTCGGCCATCCGGGAGGGGCTCAGAGTAGAGCAGCTGCTGCTCCACATCGAAAGGAGCCAGCTGAGGTGGTTCGGGCATCTGACAAGGATGCCCCCTGGGCGCCTCCTGGGTGAGGTGTTCCGGGCATGTCCCACCGGGAGGAGGCCCCGGGGCAGACCCAGGACACGCTGGAAAGATTATATCTCTCGGCTGGCCTGGGAACGCCTTGGTATTCCCCCGGATAAGCTGGAGGAGGTGGCTGGGGAGAGGGAGGTCTGGGCCTCTTTGCTTAGGCTGCTGCCCCCGCGACCCGGCCCCGGACAAAGCGGATGAAGATGGATGGATGGATGGATGGATAGATGAAATATTACATTAATATGAAAAAAATACTATTAAGATCACTAATGAAAAAGTCCTCTCTCAGTGTCCTTTCAACCAAAAGGCAAATAACCAAACCACATGAACATCTAATAAAAGATAAATATTGAAACACTGATCCAACATTATTGTGTTAATGTGGCTCCTTTTTTTGAAAAAACTTTCTTATATACATTATGAACCTGGCAGTCTCTCTGTAAACACACACACACACACACACACACACACACACACACACACACACACACACACACACACACACACACACACACACACACAACAGGTGTTCTAAGGTTAATGGGCATCCAGTCAGTTAGTATCCATTTCAGGACAGGACAGTGGTAACAACAGCAGGCTACGAACAATTTTAAGTTTTAGATTTTAAATAGGCTGCATACATTTCAATGGGAGCAACAGGACAATGAAATGTTGCTGATTTGACTACAGAGCAGGACGGATTGTAGGGCAGCAAACATTGTCGGAAAACATGTTTTCAACACTGCAGGTTACCTGGTGTAATGTTTTTCAGCTAAAAAGAAACATGGTCTGACTCCTACCAACTATATAAAGAGTAACTGAAGGTTAAATGCAGCTAATATGTCCTGTTTTAAGCCAGGCTCTTACACCTCCGCTCCGCTGCATCTCAGCCACTAGAGCGCTAGAGTCAGAGTAGGGGAGAGGTGAGCTGGAACAAGCCATTTTAGGAGGGGGGATTTCTATACTTTTGTTGTTAAAATGTTACGTCTCAACCAAGTACTTTGTGCTTTTTATATTTTTAGTAGTGTGTCACACAAACAGCAAATATTGTCAAAAAAAGTAAGAAATCTGTGGGGGTGCTTTGATTTATTTTGGGGTTATTTATTTATTTATTTTGCTTCAGCACCCCCCAAAAATGGGCTAAAATCGCCCCTGCTGTGAGCTAACTGTGACCACGAAACACAGCCGCTGTGCAGCAGTCACTGTTCTTTACTTTAAACCCATCACAGTGCAGCAAACTAACCTGTTTATCCTGCACTGACCTGTGAGTGACAACAGTTAGTCTGCCTGTCGTTCTCATCTTTCTCCATCTCTGAGTGAAGCTCGCGCTCTTTCTTTTCTCTCCCTGTGAAATCCAGAAGCTGCACTTTAGCTGCAACACACTGTGAGACAAACTGCACACAGTTTGTGTGTTTGTTGATGTTTGTAGAGCTGAAAGAAACATTACATTTGAAATGACCTGACACTTAAAAATGTCACTCCCTTTATGGTCGCTCCTCCTCTGTAGGGCTAGCTAGATGCTGAAGTACTGCAACTTAGGGACACCTGGGGTCTGTTCTTCGTACCTCGCTTACTACATCCAAGATCAAATCATCGCGCCAACTTTGAGCTCGCTATTCCGGTTCTCCGAACACATCTGTTGTTGACGATTAGTACAGCTGGATGAAGTAATGTGAGATCACTGGGTGGCTTAAAAGGGGCTACTCATCGATAGTAGAAACATTGATCGGCAACCCTTTGATTGGTCGGCGAAAATGTCGAAGGAGCGCGCTCAGTATTTTTCGGCAGCAGAGCAAGAACTCCTGATTGAGGGATTTCAGGAGTTTCAGAGTTTAATTAAAACGCAAGGGAACACTGCAAATGCTGCAAGGAGAGAGGGCTGGCAGAAAGTTTTATTTATTTATTAACCTTTATTTAACCAGGAAGATCCCATTGAGATTAAAAACCTCTTTTTCAAGGGAGACCTGGAAGTTGCTGACAAATTAAACTCGTAAGTAATTTAATAATGATGTTGCGGCTACTCCAACCAATGGCCGCGGCAGGCTAAACATGAGGACCCTGATGACGCGCAACAATAAACGCATACCATACGCTTCTGTATCATTTGCTCCTTTATTTCCACATGCAACCGTCCAATATATACATCGGCACATAGGATTAACTACTAAACAAACGCACAGATTGCACAAACAAATAACTGCAACTTATCAATAACTGCACTAACTATTATGTCAAATTACAACCTGGTCTATGGCATCAATTAGTACTCAAATATACAAACACCATCAAGTTACAGTCAAATATATCAAATCATTCAAGTTGCGCTCAAGTTGCGGTCAACAGAAAGTTTTGCCTCGTGCTCACCCTACCTTTCTGCTCATCAACATCAGGTGAAGTGAACAGATGAGTGCAACCACATTTATTATCTACCACACCCATGAGACACGCCCAACACCCATGCACCAATACAGTGAGTCCATTTAAACCAACCCACTTAGTCAGAAAAGGAACAGCTCATATGGCTCCTACAAATGATAATAATAATAATGGATTGGATTTATATAGCGCTTTTCAAGGCACCCAAAGCGCTTTACAATGCCACTATTCATTCACTCTCACATTCACACACTGGTGGAGATAAGCTACGGTTGTAGCCACAGCTGCCCTGGGACAGACTGACAGAAGCGAGGCTGCCATATAAGATAAGATAAAACTTTATTAATCCCTCGGATGGGTTCCTCTGGGAAATTCGATTTCCAAAAAGCACAGCACCGACAGAAGTTACAGTTACAGAATATTATATATATATATATATATATACACACACACACATACACACACATATATAAATACAGAGACAAATATAAATAAAATATACGAAGGGGATAAATAGAATAAATAGGAATAAAAATAAAAATACAAGTGAATTGCACATTTCAAGTATTGAGGTCTATTGCACCATTGACTATTTACAAAAGGTATTGCACAGTGAGGTGAAGAGGCACTACAGCTTAGTTGTTCCCCCCTCCTTTGTCCCCCTGTTTCCCCTCCCTCTCCCCTCCAGTGAGGAGTTAAACAGTCTGAATGCGTGTGGGACAAAGGAGTTTTTAAGTCTGTTAGTTCTTGTCTTGGGGAGAAGCAACCTGTCACTGAACAGACTCTTCTGGTTGTTAATGGCCGTGTGCAGAGGATGCCCAGCATTGTTCATAATGTCCAGCAGTTTCTTTAATGTCCTTTTCTCTGCCACTGTCACCAGAGTGTCCAGCTTCATGCCGACCACAGAGCTAGCCTTCCTGATCAGTTTCTCCAGCCTGGATGAGTCCCTCTTTGCTGTGCTGCTCCCCCAGCACACCACAGCATAGAAAAGTACTCCAGCAACCACCGACTGGTAAAACATCCTCAGGAGCTTCCTGCAGATGTTAAAAGACCTCAGCCTCCTGAGGAAGTACAGTCGGCTTTGTGCTTTTTTATACAGGTGCTCTGTGTTGCATGACCAGTCCAGTTTATTGTCCACCCACAGCCCGAGGTACTTGCACGTGTTGACCACCTCCACCTCCTCCCCCTCTATCTGAACCGGCAGTGGACCTTCTCTGGACCTCCCGAAGTCCACAACCAGTTCCTTAGTCTTTGAGGTGTTGAGTTGCAGGTGGTTTGTGTGACTCCATGCGACAAAGTTCCTCACCAGACTTCTGTACTCCTCTTCCTGATCATCCCAGATACACCCCATGATGGCCGTGTCATCTGCAAACTTCTGAATGTGGCATAATTCAGAGTTGTAGCAGAAGTCAGAGGTGTACAGGGTGAAGAGAAGAGGGCACAGCACAGTTCCCTGTGGTGCTCCTGTGCTGCTGACCACTGTGTCAGACGTGATGTCCTTCAGCCTGACGTACTGTGGTCTGTCGGTGAGGTAGTCGGAGATCCAAGCCACCAGGCAGGGGTCCACCTCCATCCTGTTCAGTTTTTCCTGAAGCATACAGGGCCGGATGGTATTAAAGGCACTGGAAAAGTCAAGAAACAGGATCCTGACCATGCCTTTTCCCCCATCCAGGTGTGAGTGGGCTCTTATGCAGGAGGTACAGGATGGCATCCTCCACTTGTATGCAAACTGTAGTGGGTCCTGGGCATGTTGTACCTGTGGTCGGAGGAGGTTGAGGAAGAGCCGCTCTAGAGTCTTCATAAGATGTGACATCAGTGCCACCGGTCAGAAGTCATTCAGCTCATTGGGCCGGTTCCTTTTGGGGACCGGGACGATGTAGGATGTCTTCCATAGGGCGGGCACTCTCCCCAGTCGCAGACTGAGATTGAAGACTCGTTGTAGCGGCTCCCCAAGTTCAGCAGCACACACCTTTAGCATCCTAGGACACACCTTGTCTGGGCCTGCTGCCTTTCTGGGGCGAAGCTTCCTCAGTTGTCTCCTGACCTGATCCACTGTGACACTGGGAGATGTTTGGGAGGAGGGGAGGGGGGGAGATGTCTTGCTGCTGAGAGAGGGATTGGAGGAGGGGGGTGTCATGGTGTCAGGAAGGGGGGGAAGCGAGGGAGGTAGGGGAGTAGGGAGAGGACTCTGTAGTAAAGGTGAGGGTGAGGGTGGGGGGGTTGTGGGCTGGTCAAACCTGTTGAAGAAGTTGTTGAGTTCGTTTGCCTTCTCCACAGTCCCCCCCCCCCCCCCCCCCCCACTGTGCTTTTCTTGGTGTTGTGGCATGTGATGGTTTTCACACCATTCCAGACCTCCCTCACATAGGGCTTTGGAGCGTGATGTCACGGGGGTGGGCGTGGAAAGGATTTTGGCCCGATCCGCCATTTTGGGGGTCTAAGTAAGGAGCGAAAGCATAGCCATGGTTCGTACTTGCTGTGCGGTCAGCTGCAATGTTCGATCTTACGACCGGCACGGGAATAAGTTTGGATTGTCTTTTTATGCCTTTATCAAACATTCAAAGATACAATTTTAATTCAAAATAAACCAATACACATTAATACAAACAAACATTTGGTAAAAGTCAATCTTCATGACTCTTCTGCTTCCTGTAGAAGACACACTTTAGTGATCGGCCTGTCCAAACAACCAGTCTTTGTTTTAACATGAACCTGACGTACAAGTCCTTTACTGTCAGAAATTGCTTCCACAATCCTTCCAGTCACCCAAGAGTTACGAGGCGCAGAATCATCGACAACGATAACCACATCCCCAGGAATGAAGTTCCGTCCGATTCTCTGCCACTTCTGACGCTCTTGAAGCTGGGGCAGGTACTCCTTAACCCAGCGCTTCCAGAACAGGTCAGACATGTATTGTACTTGCCTCCATCGACGTCGTCCATACACGTCCCCCTTCTGAAACACTCCTGGTGGTATCAATGGGTTGGTCTTAAGCAGCAACAGATTGTTAGGAGTCAAGGCCTCCAAATCATTAGGATCAGTAGAGGCTTTGGTTATTGGCCTACTGTTCACAATAGCCTCTGCCTCACAAAGAACTGTACAAAGGCCTTCTTCGTCCAAATTCTGCCCTTTCAAAATGGAATTTAACACCTTCCTGACAGACCTTATGAGACGTTCCCAAACACCGCCATGATGGGAACCAGCAGGGGGATTAAAAATCCACTTTATGCCCTTTTGCAGCAGCATCTCATGAATCTGTGCCTGATTCCATCCTTCCACTGCCTCTTTCAACTCACGTTTGCCACCCAGAAAGTTCACAGAGTACACTTCTTCCAGTGTAATCTCCTGGTCCAGTATTATGTCATTTCCTCTGGGAATATTCCTGTCCTGTTGCTGTCGGTTGCCACCAAACATGAACCCAAAGTCACCAAAGAAGCTGGAGAAGATATCGCTGTGAGAGCTGTGGTGACCCTCTTTGAGCCCATACTCTCCATACACGTCATACCGTTTCCTTTTCTCCTTATCTGAGAGGACCTCATAGGCTGCCCCCAAATCTGCAAACTTGTCCAGGGCTTGCGGGTCGTCTTGGTTTCTGTCGGGGTGTAACTGCAAAGCCAGCTTTCTGTAAGCCTTCTTGATGTCCCTGATTGATGCACTCTTGTGTTCATTTGCATCAACAGCATGAACCACAATGTCCATTTTAATTTCTGGATCATTTGAAGAGATCTTCCCAAATTCAAGGTTCACTGGCCAATTAATTTCTGGTTTGGCAAGAAACTTTGGCCCTGACAACCAGGAATCATCCTTGACAAACATCCGTTTAAGGCTCATAGCTCGCTGTTCTACAGCCTTCCTATTATTTGACATTTTTACCCGATTGCACCTAAAAGGTAAACCAATGGTGTAATGACCATCAACCAACTTAACCGAGTCAATCACGGACTTCATAAACTGCTGATCTTCTCTAGACAAAGCAAACTGCTCATCCTGAGTACATTCTGGAAAATCAGCCTTCATTTGACGTTCCCACAGCTCATCCAATCTTGCCACGGAAATCCTATTGACACTCACATCAAAAATGTCAGTCTTACAATCCTCTCTGAGAGGACCATTCACCGTCCAACCCAGCATAGTTTTTACTGCATAGGGACCTCAAAACTGACTTCTAACAACCTCCCATGGCTCTAAAGCCTTGGGCACATTGGTCCCGATCAACAGGTCTACCCCGGAATTTATCTCCAGTATCTTAATATGGCGCAAATGTGGCGAGATCTTCCTGTCGGGGAATATTACGTTGATGAACAGGCATGCTTTTCTGAGTAAATAAGTCAGGCAAGTCACAGTAGTGATCAAAATCCAAACCAGCTACTTCCAAATCTGAAACCACATAGCTACTGACCATTTTCTCCTGACCCATTGTCCGCAAAAGAATGCCAGTTTTCCTTCCTGAAAGATTCAACCTATTCATGAGCCCTTCAGTACAAAATGAAGCTGAGCTCCCAGGATCTAGAAAAGCATAGATTATCAGTGACTGATTACCTTTCTTTGACTTCATTCTAACTGGTATTATGGACAGAGCACTATTTTGCTCACCGGCCCCAGTAACACCACTGCTTTGCACAGCACATGAAGGACCTTCATCTGGTGGTTCTCCCCCTCCTATAGTTTGCACTGCAACACTTTCCCTCTGCTTGGAGTGGATATGTAAGAGTGTGGGGTGTTTCTGATTACAAACTTTACACAAGAGACGTTTCCTACAGTCCTTGCTTCTGTGCCCAATGCGCAGACAACCAAAACACACACCATTCTCTTTCAAAAAAGATAATCTTTCACAGTGCAACTTTCTTTCAAACAAAGGACACAAATCCAACATATGCCCTGCTCCACAAAACAAGCAAACCTTGGTCACAACTGAACCACTCTCTCGCCTCAATGCTGGCTCAATCTTCCCTTCCACCTTGGCCACTGTAGTAGCAAAACTACTCCGCTTAGCCTTAGGGTAAAACTGAGACTTATCATTCCTCGCCTCTTTTCTGATGGCTGTTGGAGGATCCTGTATATCTCCAAACAACGGGTCACTTGCGATCTTAACTTGCCTTTCGACAAACTCAACAACATCGCAAAAAACCACTTTACGTTGAAACCTCTCCTGCAGATCGCAGACAACATTCCTCCACTTATAAGGCAACTTTTTTATAACTGCTTGCATATTAGCAGAGACATCCAACTCATGCAAGGACTCAACGTCTCCCATTGCATTACAACATTGCCTTAATAAAAACCCATATTCCTGCAAAGCCTTCACATCATCAGATTTTATAGGTGGCCATTTACTGACCCTTTCAATGTAGGCAGCAGCAATTTTCAGCGAATTGCCAAAGTTCTCCTGGAGCAAAGATTTAGCTTTAGCATATCCATACTCAGCAGGCATATACTGACAGCTTCGGACCATTTCTCTGGGATGGCCTCTAGTATATTGCTCGAGAAAATATAAACAATCCTTAGCACTGTGAGTTTGTCTCTCCACCATGTGCTCAAAAGCTCTCATAAATGTTTGATATTGCAAAGGATCACCATGAAATAACTGAATGTCACGCCTTGGTAGCAAAAACAGACTGGAAGCAACATGAAGGAGCTCATGTATCGGATATTACCAAACGAAGGCGTCTAGCCTGGATAGCAGCCGTGAGACGAGCTGATATCAAGTTCTGTTACGTCTCCAGATATCAGTTGGTGTGCTCAAGACATTTTCATTCCGGTAAGTTCTAAATATGTTCACATCACACTTTATAGCTGAATAATATCATCGTTGGTGGTCTCAGAAGTTATAGAAATTGCGATCAAACATAGAATGGAGTGACTTGATTGGTTGATGTAAAGACAATAAATGAAATGAGACAGGAAGGACACAAATTGGCGTTAATAATTTACCCGATTATCAATGTGTTAACTTGCATGTACTTTACAATTATGGGCATATAATATGATAACGATATTTTAGCAGTTCAATGATAAATGTGTAACATTAATTATGGTGGGGGGTGGAAAATGGCTATTTCACTCGATGCACTCCAGCTGACTTACTTTGACCACGTACTCAGAGTTTGGCGGCTTGAAAATAGCCAAATCTTGCACCCAGCCATTTGTAAATTGGATGTGCGCCTCCAGTGACTTGTAATTACGAAAACTGGTTCGCTGTGTAAGCGCTTACTCCACAAACAAGATACGTGAAGATATCGGGGTAGGACAGTGGCGGTAAGTCGTCTGGGTCTTTACTCCACTACCGTATTTCAAATGGGTCCAGATTTGCGATGCACTCTATTTTTTTTCAAGTACCGCTGCTTCGCTTCTGGACGCAATCGGTCTCTATACCGTCCGTTTTCTTTTGAGCTGCTTTTAAGCATGTTTCTTGTCGTCGTCGTTCCAACACAGTGTGTTTGTTTTGATTCGTAGACCCCGAAAATGGAGCTGCGCTCCCACAATGCATTGCGGCGTGACGTCAACTCCAAAGCCCTATTGTTCCTCTCCAACTTCTGCTCCACCTTCCTCCTGTAGGTGTCCTTTGCTTCCCTCAGGCAGCGTTTCACCTCCTGCTGTGCTGCTTTCATCTCCTCCTTCACTTTGCTCCTGAAAGCCTTCTTCTTCATGTTGAGGACAGCTTTGACTTCCTGTGTTACCCACGGTTTGTTATTAGGATAACACCGTACCGTCTTAGCAGGGGCGACTGTGTCCACACAAAAGTTGAGGTAGTCTGTAAGACAGTGTGTCGCCCCCTCTATGTCCTCACCATGTGGGCTCAGGAGCACATCCCAGTCTGTGGTGTCATAGCAGTCTCTCAGAGCATCCTCCTTTTCTGGGGTCCATCTCCTGATGGAGCGCGTTGTGACAGGCTGCCTTTGGACGAGGGGTGTGTATTGTGGCTGTAGGTAAACCAGGTTGTGGTCTGACTTCCCTAGTGGGGGGAGGGGGGTGGCTCTGTATGCATCTCTCACATTAGCATACAGTAGGTCAATTGTCCTGTTGCTCCTTGTGGGACAATTCACAAACTGGTGAAAAGCAGCCAGAGTAGAATCAAGTGTGGCATGGTTAAAGTCTCCAGATATAATAATGAAAGCCTCGGGGTTTTGTGTCTGAAGTCTTGCTGTGACTGTGTGTATTTTCTCACAGGCAGCTGTTGCGTCGGCCCTCGGAGGGATGTAAACACACACACAGATCACATGACTGAACTCCTGAGGTAGATAATATTGCCGCAAGCTAACAGCTAGCAGCTCCAGGTCCGGACGGCATACCGAAACTTTAACGGAGACGTGTCCAGGGTTACAGTATCTGTTGTTAACGTAGACAATGAGTCCCCCACCTCTGCTTTTTCCGCTGGCCTGCGTGTCCCTATCGGCTCTCATGGATGTGAATCCACCTAGGTCTACGTTAGCCTGCGGCGTTAGCTCGGTTAGCCACGTCTCCGTGAAGATAAACAAGCTGCACTCACGGTATAGTCTGTGGTTGTTCAGAGCGCACAGTTCATCAATCTTATTCTGTAACGAGTTCACGGTGCCCATGATCACTGTCGGGATTGATGGTTTGAATCGCCTCCGGTGATCCGCTCTCCTCGCTCCAGCTTTGCAGCCTCTGTAGCTCCTCTTTAGCTCGGCCGGGATGTTGTGTCGCATGCCGGTCTGTCCCTTTGTTCTTAGTGCCAGCAGCTCCGCTCTCGAATAGATGAAGGAGCTGGTTCCAGAAGTTTTAAAAAGTGCATTATCCATCTTGTATCGCTATATCTAAGAGGTATAAGTAGAGGAAGGTGAAATAAAGTTTGAAAAGCCTAGTCTAAAAAAGTTAAAGTTAAGAAAAAGGTGCGGTGTTGCAGAGCTACTTGGAAAGGCTGCCGTCACTCCAGCGCCATCTTGAGTACCATCGCGCCATCGGCCCCTCTGGCCAACACCAGTAGGCAGTAGGGTAAATTTATTATATTACACTATATCATATTATATCATATTACATTATATCCTCTTTCACATTAGAGCCACAACAGGACCCACTAGAACATGGGAACAAGTAAAAGTGAAATATAAGAATATTCTACAGAATGGTAATATTTATCACTTTTATTGCTTTTAGTCTCTTGGAAAGAGACCCTGAAATAATCTGTTTGTTTGTTTATAACAGCAACCAAGAAAAGGGCAGAGCACAAAAAGACAGGTGGTGGTCCTGCACCCCCTCGTCAACAAGTTGGTTAAGTAAATAATACCCTCACGGGAAAATCGATATCTCTCTATGAGCACACTGTCACGCTGAGCTAAAGGATCCTGTCTATCCCGCAATATACGCTGAATTCTGAAAACTCTCCTTATCAATCTTGCACCTTCCGCAATGGGTTGCTCGCGTATACGGACAGGACATGGCTGCGACAGGCTTCCCAAATCCCCCTTTGCTTTTATAGCCGTGGTCTCTCATCTTGATTACACGAAGTAATTTACAATTACTACTCTAAAATATGAATTACATCTGTAATAATCAAATACATGAAATAGAATGATTAATAGTACATTTCCCTTTTTTTAGGAAATGACCTGTATGTATCTGTGTGAAATCAATAAAAGGATCAAGTGCTGCATTATCTTTAGTTACATTGATAATATTTATTTATGGTGAAACAGTGGAAAAATATCGCTGTTGCTTTCGTATAAATGAAGCGGACATACCTGTGTGGCCGCGATCTAATCCTGTTTACATAAAGTAAACCTGCTCCCGAGCAGGTTTACGCTTACGGCTCTGTTGCTATGACAGCAAGTCCCGGATGAGCTTCGGAGAACCGAACGATCCAAGATCACGCAAAATCGTCAACAATCAAATCCAGCTAACTTACTTAGCGAGGTACGAAGAACGGACCCCTGCAGTGGCTCTGGTGTTTTGGCAAAAACATAATAACAACAATAACACTTCTAATCCCTGACTTTGGCACACGTCATCTCTTTTTATGTGACATTCCCTGGTGATTAATAAATGAACAGGAGTGCCAATCATGTGTTTCTGTTCAGGCAGGAAAAAGTACTCAAGTAAAGTACAGATACCAGAAAATTTTATTTAAGGACAGTATGGAAGTACTTTAACTTTGTTACTTCCCAACTCTGACAGATAATAAACATGCTGTCTACAGCTTCTCTACACCACGTTTTTAGTATGTGAGATACATGACAGAGTGATTAGATGACCGAAGGGTCTGAAGTAACATGGTCATCTCATCAGTAAGTCTTGTCATCACTCCTTTAAGATTCAGAAGGTGGGATTCAGGTGCTGCAAAGCTACGGCTCCCGCAGAGGAGAAAAGGCACATTTACCAATAGTGTTGTAAAAGGGAAACATAGAACAAGATCAAAGCATTAGGTATGAAGAGAAAACCAACAACATGGCCATCTCCTGTCTAACATGTTCTCAGATCAAAAACAAGAGGTGACAAAAGGTTGCAGAGAGAGCTGCACCCTTCATATACTGTCATGTGATCTCAAGCTTGAAAAGAATATGAAGGTTTTATTCATTTTCAGCAGAGATCAGATCTCACACAGGCTCTTCTTCAGTTGCATATTTTACCCATTTTTTTCTTAGATTTTATTTTACTGGATTCCAGACAAGTCAAATCCTTTGGTCTTGGATATTATCATTAATACAAGCATCAGCTTTGTCATGGTTTCCTGGTCTTCCTGGTCCAACATATAATTCCTATCTTTTCTCCACTCACTCTAGCTGTGTCCCAAAATGTCCGCTGCATCCTCCTGAGGACGCATTTGTAGACCGATTACATCACAGAGACGCGACGAAAGCTGTCCAAATTTGTAGACTCCTCCGAATCCGACAAATACATCCTCTTTTCCCCCAGATTTGAAGGATGGTTCGGGTGTATCCTTCATGGCCCAACATATCCCAGAATTCATAGCGCGGCCCAGCCAATTCCAGTTTCCAACAATGGCAGGGGCTACTTAGTTTCAATATTACTCTTATTACTCTTTCTGGGTCACAAAATTAACTTTTAACATATTTTCAGGCGAGAATGTAGCTGTGTAAACTTCAAATATCTGCTGTTTATCAAGACATCACATATTTGTAAAAATGCTCCAAAGTTTTCTGTTACCCACCAGCTCGATAGCTGACCGGGGGGTTTAATGGTTGCGCGAGCCGGCGAGAGCAGCGGACTCCCGGCTTCATCGTTTTCAGACCCCTGCGGTCTACTCAGGTTAAACATGATATGTAAGCCACTCAGATAACTTAAAAATGTTATTGTTTGGCTTTTTTCGGTGTTTTATTTGTTCCAGAGGAAATCGGTTTGGCTGAGATTAAAGTTATTAGATTAGATTAAATAAAACTTTATTAATCCCTCGGGTGCTTTCCTCCTTGGTTTTCACAAAGCTGAATAAACGTCAAACAGAAAACAGATTAAACAGAAGTGTGTGACGGTTGAGAGTTTACTCCAGTGACCTGTTATATTTTATTTATTTATTTATTTATTTATTTATTTATTTATTTATTTATTTATTTATTTATTTATTTATTTATTTATTTTTGTGTCCCGTTTGGATCTTTAGCCATCAGAATTGTTGTCTTAAGGCCAAGAAAGATGCCAAGCGGATTTATCAAGTGGATCATCATGGCCTTGCCATATTGGTCCATTTGATTGACCTTTATTATAATTTATTATGAATTTATTTTATTTTCGGTTGCTACAAACGGGACAGACATGACTGGGGGATAGGACAGGGAGAAAGAATGAAAGAAAGAGAGGGAGAGAAAGAAAAACAGAGGGGAGAAGAGACGGTGAGAAAGGGGGGAAGAAAGAAAAAAACAAAAAAACAAACAAAGCACCTGGATCACCTGTATGGAGAAAAAAAACAGAAGAGAAAGCAAACAACAAAGAGCAACATAATAAAAAAAACAGCACCATCACAATAAACTAGCTAGCAGTAGATATCAGTAGATACTAAATAATAAACGATATTGTGCAGCACGCAAGATAGACAGCGCACAATGTGCTTTGAGGCAGCAGCCAAGAAAGCTGTAGTCCGCGTCTGTGAACACTCGTGTGTACACCTGTGTGCATACCTGTGTGGATCAGCATGCTTGCATTCCAAAGGTTTCTCCATGTAACGATCTGCTAGGGAGTGTGGGGGGGCCATAGCCCCATCCCCCAAGGCATGAAGCAGGTATGGAGGAGATCCAGGCCCCAGATATCCAGAGGCCCCAGAGTACAAAGACCCGAGGAGGACCACCAAAGGGGGGGGGGGGGGGGGGGACCGTGCCACCCTCCTGGGAAGAGCTGAGTAGAGCCCCAAAGGAGAGGTCACCCCGCAGCTACAGAGCAGAGACCAGAGGGGGTTGCAGTGGCGTGCCCGCGGGCTCTGCTGGCAGCTGTGCCAGAGAGGACCGAGCTTCAGGCCCAGAGGCCAGAGGCCTGAGGGCACCCCACCCCCCGGAAGGAGCCCAGCCGGGCCACAGGCGCCCGGCCCCGCCAATCGGCCACCAGGAGTGAGCCGGTACATACATGAGCGCCCAGCCCCAGACGACAAAGACCACCAACACACCAACGTCTGAGGGCATCAGCCACCAGCAGGGAGTGTGGTGAGAGGAGATAGGCCTCTGTACTTTAGAGGGCCTGAGATGTACCCAGAGAGGTTGAGTCTAAGACCCAACCTGACATATAGACACAGACGAACAGGCACACGCGGACACAAACGTGCATTCCCACCCCATATGCACAACCAAATACTCGGCACTCACCCAACGTGTAGACAGACACAAATAGACACTGCACAGACAGTCGCACTCCCCAAACATACTCTATATCCCAGGTCCAGGTACCCTCACCCTCAGAGGGGCAAGCCGCACCTAGACCCAGGAGATGTAACCCTTCTCTCTGGGGTGGAGGCAAGCGGACCACCTCCTTATCTGCAGTAGCAGGGAGGCCCCGCATCCCAGACCCCAGTCTGACGGCCAGCACCTCCTCCCAGCCCCCCAGCCCTGACGGCTAACAGAACCGGGGTGAGTGAAGACCTCAAACCTCCCTACGCCCGCTCATATGTAGTGTTGCTGTGTGCTGTTCTAAAGTGCATTTAAAACTCAGGAGAGCATGGTTCCTGCTTCCTATCAGAGAGCAGCACGGCTCTTCCCGAAAACCCTTAGTGTCTAAATGCATTTAAAATTGAGGGTAGGGCACCAGCGCCAGAGGTGGGTTGGAGTACACCGACCATCCTCTGGATGCTGTAAAACGTGCCCACCCCCAAGGCCCTATATGTATGTGTTATGTGAGAGTGTGAGTAATGTGGATGTCTAGGTTCCAGAATAAAATTGAGGCACAGGCGGCCAGAAGGGGACAGAGGGGAAGTGCCTCCCCTGCACCCTGGTGACATACCTGCACCCCAAGCCCTGTGTGTGTGGGTGGGTGTGGTAGAGCGGGAATAGATTAGATTAGATTAGATAGAACTTTATTAATCCCTCGGGTGGGTTCCTCTGGGAAATTCGATTTCCAAAAAAGCACAGCACCGACAGAAGTTACAGAGTTACAGAATATTATATATATATATATATATATATATATATATATATATATATATATATATATATATATATATATATATATATATATATACACACACACACACACACACACACATATATATGAATACAGAGACAATATAAATAAAATATACGAAGGGGATAAATAGAATAAATAGGAATAAAAATAAAAATACAAGTGAATTGCACATTTCAAGTATTGAGTCTATTGCACCGTTGACTATTTACAAAAGTATTGCACAAAAGGTATTGCACAGTGAGGTGAAGAGGCACTACAGCTTAGTTGTTCCCCCCTCCTTTGTCCTCCTGTTTCCCCTCCCTCTCCCCTCCAGAGAGGAGTTAAACAGTCTGATGGCGTGTGGGACAAAGGAGTTTTTAAGTCTGTTAGTTCTTGTCTTGGGGAGAAGCAACCTGTCACTGAACAGACTCTTCTGATTGTTTATGGCCGTGTGCAGAGGATGCCCAGCATTGTTCATAATGTCCATCAGTTTCTTTAATGTCCTTTTCTCTGCCACAGAGCTAGCCCTCCTGATCAGTTTCTCCAGCCTGGATGAGTCCCTCTTTGCTGTGCTGCTCCCCCAGCACACCACAGCATAGAAAAGTACTCCAGCAACCACCGACTGGTAAAACATCCTCAGGAGCTTCCTGCAGATGTTAAAAGACCTCAGCCTCCTGAGGAAGTACAGTCGGCTTTGTGCTTTTTTATACAGGTGCTCTGTGTTGCATGACCAGTCCAGTTTATTGTCCACCCACAGCCCGAGGTACTTGTACTTGTTGACCACCTCCACCTCCTCCCCCTCTATCTGAACCGGTAGTGGACCTTCTCTGGACCTCCCGAAGTCCACAACCAGTTCCTTAGTCTTTGAGGTGTTGAGTTGCAGGTGGTTTGTGTGACTCCATGCAACAAAGTTCCTCACCAGACTTCTGTACTCCTCTTCCTGATCACCCCATGATGGCTGTGTCGTCTGCAAACTTCTGAATATGGCATAATTCAGAGTTGTAGCAGAAGTCAGAGGTGTACAGGGTGAAGAGAAGAGGGGACAGCACAGTTCCCTGTGGTGCTCCTGTGCTGCTGACCACTGTGTCAGACGTGATGTCCTTCAGCCTGACGTACTGTGGTCTGTCGGTGAGGTAGTCGGAGATCCAAGCGACCAGGCAGGGGTCCACCTCCATCCTGTTCAGTTTTTCTTGAAGCATACAGGGCCGGATGGTATTAAAGGCACTGGAAAAGTCAAGAAACAGGATCCTGACCGTGCCTTTTCCCCCATCCAGGTGTGAGTGGGCTCTGTGTAGGAGGTACAGGATGGCATCCTCCACTCCGACACCCGCCTTGTATGCAAACTGTAGTGGAGGCATAGGGATAGGCCCCAGATAGGGAGGCAGCTGAGGATGGGGAGGGAAGAAAGGGAGGGGCAAGCGGCCCCTCCCTGGGGCCAGCTCCCCCGCTGACCCCAGTAGGCACCCCCACACTCTGGAACCCACCAGGGCAAGGGGGCCCAGGCCCATCCGGACCGGGGCACGCAGTAGCAGCACTGCCCAGCCCCACAGAGTCCGGGGCAGCTCACCCGACTCCACCCCAGAGAAAACTGCACCCACCCCATCATCCAATCATCTCCCAAACTACACAAGACAATAGACACCCAGGTTGAGTTCATTCTCCACCTCTCCTATATCTCTCCCCCCATCTGCAGAGTGAGCTCCTGTAGTGAGGAGACCACCTGCAAAGATATAACAACCTCCCCACCAGTTAGAGAGCCCCCTAGTTGGGCCGATGCACCAGAGGTCCCCTGCACTGGGGCTGAGCCGCCCTGCACCCACCCGCCCACTGTATCAGTATCACTTCCTGTTCCTGCTCAAACACAGTGGTGTTTCTGAGTAGCTTATTTGCTTAGCAATTTAATTAACAACTTTTAAATACATTCTTTTTTATAGTATAATCTTCACGTGCTTCATCCGAAGCACACTTTCTGTGTACTCACTACCTAATTTATAGCCAAAGTATTCACTCACTGTCTCTGTACTGTTTCGCTAGCTTAGCTTAGCTCGTAGCTGACTCGTTAGCACCATGGCTACTTCACCTGTCCCTCCTGCACTTTCTTGCTCATTGTGTCAGATGTTTAGTTACTCCTCGGCCTCCTTTAGCAGTAATGATATCTGTAACAAATGTAGCATATTTACAGCGCTGGAGGCCAGGATTACTGAATTGGAGACTCGGCTTTGCACCCTTCATTCACCCGTAGCTAGCCAGGCCCCTGTAGCTGGTGCAGCCGAAGATAGCGTAGGCCCCGCTAGCTGTTCCCCGGCAGACCCCAAGCAGCTGTGGAAAGAGGGCGGCTGGGTCACGGGGAGGAGGAAGCATAGTCCTAAACAGAAGCCCCAGGTACACCACCAACCCGTTCATGTGTCTAACCGTTTTTCCCCACTCGGCGACACACCCGCCGGGGGTCAAACTCTGGTAATTGGTGATTGTGTTCTCAGACATGTGAAGCTAGAGACACCGGCAACCATAGTCAATTGTCTTCCAGGGGCCAGAGCAGGCGACATTGAAGGAAATTTAAAACTGCTGGCTAAGGGTAAACGTAAATTCAGTAAGATCATAATTCACGTCGGCAGTAATGACACCCGGTTACGCCAATCGGAGGTCACTAAAATCAATATTGAATCGGTGTGCAACTTTGCCAAAACAATGTGGGACTCTGTAGTTTTCTCTGGTCCCCTCCCCAATCAGACCAGGAGTGACATGTTTAGCCGCATGTTCTCCTTAAATTGCTGGCTGTCTGAGTGGTGTCCCAGAAACGATGTGGGCTTCATAGATAATTGGCAAACCTTCTGGAGGAAACCTGGTCTTGTTAGGAGAGACGGCATCCATCCCACTTTGGATGGAGCAGCTCTCATTTTTAGAAATATGGACACATTTATTAAACCCCCCAAAATATGACTATCCAGAGTTGGGACCAGGAAGCAGAGTTGCAGTCTTACACGCCTCTCTGCAGCTTCTCTCCTCCTGCTACCCCCCCAAAAACCCATCTCCATAGAGACTGTGTCAGCTCCCAAACAGACAAAAAACAAACTAAAAACCATCAACAAACAACTTAAACATAAACAATCACAAAGAAAGAACAATACAGTATCCACATCTGAACCAAAGAGTAAAACAGTGAAATGTGGATTATTAAGTATTAGGTCTCTCTCCTCCAAGTCTCTGTTAGTACATGACTTAATAATTGATCAACAAATTGATTTACTCTGCCTTACAGAAACCTGGTTGCAGCAGGATGATTATGTTAGTTTAAATGAATCAACACCCCCGAGTCATTCTAACTACCAGAAATCTCGAAGCACAGGGGGGCGGTGTGGCAGCAATTTTTCACACCAGCCTATCAATTAATGAAAGACCAAGACAGACTTTTAATTCATTTGAAAGCCTGATGCTTAGCCTCGTCCACCCCAGCTGTGAAACTCAGAAACCAGTCTTACTTGTTATCATCTATCGTCCACCTGGGCCTTACACAGAGTTTCTGTCTGATTTCTCAGACTTTTTATCTGATTTAGTTCTGAGCTCAGATAAAATAATTATTGTGGGTGATTTTAACATCCATGTACATGCTAAAAATGACAGCCTCAACATGGCATTTAATCTGTTATTAGACTCAATTGGTTTCTCTCAAAATGTAAAAGAACCCACCCACCACTTTAATCACACTCTAGATCTTGTTTTAACATATGGCATAGAAACTGAACATTTAACAGTGTTTCCTGAAAACCCTCTCCTGTCTGATCATTTCCTGATAACATTTACATTTACAATAATTGATTACACAGCGGTGGAGAGTAGACTTTATCACAGTAGATGTCTTTCTGAAAGCGCTGCAACTAAGTTTAAGAATATAATCCACCCACTGTTATCATCTTCAGTGCCCTGTACCAACATAGAGCAGAGCAGCTATCTGAACGCTACCCCAACAGAGGTCGATTATCTTGTTAATAATTTCACCTCCTCACTACGTACGACTCTGGATACTGTAGCTCCTGTGAAAACTAAGGTCTCTAATCAGAAGTACCTGACTCCGTGGTATAATTCTCAAACACGTACCCTAAAGCAGATGACTCGTAATCTGGAGAGGAAATGGCGTGTCACAAATTTAGAGGATCATCATTTAGCCTGGAGAAATAGTTTGCTGCTTTATAAGAAAGCCCTCCGCAAAGCCAGAACATCTTACTATTCATCACTGATTGAAGTAAATAAGAACAACCCCAGGTTTCTCTTCAGCTCTGTAGCCAGGCTGACAAACAGTCAGAGCTCTGTTGAGCCAACCATCCCTTTAACGTTAACTAGTAATGACTTCATGAACTTCTTCACAAATAAAATTTTTATCATTAGAGAAAAAATTACCAATAATCATCCCACAGATGTAATATTATCTACAGCTACTCTTAGTACCATTGATGTTAAGTTAGACTCTTTTTCTCCAATTGATCTTTCTGAGTTAACTTCAATAATTACTTCCTCCAAGCCATCAACGTGTCTTTTAGACCCGATTCCTACAAAACTGCTCAAAGAAGTCCTGCCATTAAATAATGCTTCGATCTTAAATATGATCAACCTATCTCTAATAATCAGCTATGTACCACAGGCCTTCAAGCTAGCTGTAGTTAAACCTTTACTCAAAAAGCCATCTCTAGACCCAGCAGTCTTAGCTAATTATAGGCCAATCTCCAACCTTCCTTTCATATCAAAAATCCTTGAAAGAGTAGTTGTCAAACAGCTAACAGATCATCTGCAGAGAAATGGTTTATTTGAAGAGTTTCAGTCAGGTTTCAGAGCTCATCACAGCACAGAAACAGCTTTAGTGAAG
Source organism: Astatotilapia calliptera (assembly GCF_964374335.1). Taxonomy (NCBI): domain Eukaryota; kingdom Metazoa; phylum Chordata; class Actinopteri; order Cichliformes; family Cichlidae; genus Astatotilapia; species Astatotilapia calliptera. Next base: position 39,983,041 of record NC_137435.1, on the reverse strand, counting down.
GTTACAAATGATCTTCTTATGGCCTCTGACAGTGGACTCATCTCTGTGCTTGTCCTGCTAGACCTTAGTGCAGCATTCGATACTGTCGACCATAATATCCTATTAGAGCGATTAGAACATGCTGTAGGTATTACAGGTACTGCACTGCAGTGGTTTGTATCATATCTATCTAATAGACTCCAGTTTGTTCATGTAAATGGAGAGTCCTCTTCACACACTGAGGTTAATTATGGAGTTCCACAGGGTTCAGTGCTAGGACCAATTCTGTTTACATTATACATGCTTCCCTTAGGCAGTATCATTAGAAGACATAGCATACATTTTCACTGCTATGCAGATGACACCCAGCTCTATCTGTCCATGAAGCCAGACAACACACACCAATGAGTTAAACTGCAGGAATGTCTTAAAGACATAAAGACCTGGATGGCCGCTAACTTTCTGCTTCTTAATTCAGATCAAACTGAGGTTATTGTACTCGGCCCTGAAAATCTTAGAAATATGGTATCTAAGCAGATTCTTACTCTGGATGGCATTACCTTGGCCTCCAGTAACGCTGTGAGGAACCTTGGAGTCATTTTTGACCAGGACATGTCCTTCAATGCACATATTAAACAAATATGTAAGACTGCGTTCTTCCATTTGCGCAACATCTCTAAAATTAGAAATATCCTGTCTCAGAGTGACGCTGAAAAACTAGTTCATGCATTTATTACTTCCAGGCTGGACGACTGTAATTCATTATTATCAGGAAGTCCTAAAAACTCCATGAAAAGCCTTCAGCTAATCCAAAATGCTGCAGCAAGAGTCCTGACAGGGACTAGAAAGAGAGAGCATATTTCTCCTGTTTAGGCTTCCCTTCATTGGCTTCCTGTTAAATCCAGAATTGAATTCAAAATCCTGCTCCTCACATACAAGGTCTTAAATAATCAGGCCCCATCTTATCTCAATGACCTTGTAGTACCATATCACCCTATTAGAGCACTTCGTTCTTGCTCTGCAGGCCTGTTATTAACCTCTGTCTCTCTTCCACAGCATGTCTTTCATCCTGTCTTCCTTCTCTCACCCCAACCGGCCGCCCCTCCCTGAGCCTGGTTCTGCTGGAGGTTTCTTCCTGTTAAAAGGGAGTTTTTCCTTCCCACTGTTGCCAAAGTGCTTGCTCATAGGGGGTCATATGATTGTTGGTTTTTTTTCTCTGTATCTATGAAGCGCCTTGAGGCGACTGATGTTGTGATTTGGCGCTATATAAATAAAATTGAATTGAATTGAATTTGCGTTCAAATACAGATAACATGTTTTTAGTCTTGTTGTGTGTTGAGAATGACTTTAAGCGTTTTGGAATAGCCAAAGTTTTTTCAGAGTTGTTGGCAGATCTGAAATCTTTGGAGACAGATGGAATAGATGTAGATGGGGAAACAGTAAAAGGGGGTCTTTACTGTATTGCTGGGGACAACTTGGGTTCTCATTGCATAGGAGGGTTTACAGAAAACTTCAGCTGCTCTCAATATTTTTGCAGGTACTGTGAAGTAACACGAAGTGAGTTTTATGCTGATCCGAATGCCTGTGGTCCTCCACGCACTCCAGAGACATATGACTCGGCTGTTGCTGATCTCCAGTCTGAAACTATCCAAGACGTCAGAGGAATAAAGGTAAACTCCATCTTCAATACCCTTCAGTCTTTTCACGTATCCCAGCCTGGTCTCCCACCTTGTCTAGGTCATGACCTCTTTGAAGGAATTGTGTCATATGATCTAGCACTGTACCTGAAGAACATTATAAAAAATACAAAATGGTTCACATATTCCCTTTTAAACAGATGCATTAAACAGTTTAAATATAAAGGATCCGAAGCACTTACAAAGCCATGTACTGTCAAACCTGACGGATCCAAATTATCAGGGCAAGCCGTTCAAAACTGGAACCTTTTGAGATTGCTGCCAGTTTTGATTGGTGACAAAGTACAAAACCATGAGGATGAAGTATGGCAGTTAGCTCTCCAGTTGAAAGACATTGTGGATCTTATTTGTGCTCAGAGCATTTCCTTGTCCAAGATAGCATTTGCTGACATTTTGATCCAAGAATATTTGGAGATGAGAAAGATGTTGTTTCCTGGAATTCAACTAAAACCCAAGCACCACTATTTGCGCCATTATTCAGCACTGTTGTTGAAATTTGGTCCATTGATGAGGTTATGGACGCTTAGGTTTGAATGTAAACACAGTTACTTTAAAAGATGTGCCAGACACTTGAAAAGCTTCAAAAATATTTGTCAAACTTTGTCAACACGTCATCAGATGTATCAGGCTTATCTTTTAGCAGGGCAAGAATGCCGTGAACTGCTGCAAGTCAAGGAGAGCTGTGCGTTTTATCCCAACCTCTACAGTGACACTATTCAGCATGCGGTCAGAGAGTTAGCTTTTTCAGAAAGCAATACCACAGTTACCACAGACATTCAGTACAAGGGCACTGCATATAAAAAGGGACAGTTTCTTGTGTACAGAAATGACGAGTGTATGGAGTTTGGTGAACTTCTACTCATCTTGATTCAAAATGACACATCTGTGTATGTTCTAATGGATATCCACAAAGGCATCTTCCTCTCAGAATACCATCTGTATTCTGTGACAAAGGACAGTCTTGGGTTACAGTGTATCAACATTAATGACCTGCCTGATTTCTATCCTTTGGTAACATACATTCTTGAAGGATACCGAGTCATTCCACTAAAGCATAGTATTGTGGCAAAATAATGTCCAACTAATAGCTCACTTCTCACTGTAAATAGTTTAACATTAATATAAGTGTTACCTGATCCATACCCTGCTCCATCAAGTGTATGAACTGTATGTGATTTTCTATTTTGTTTGGAGGTGGCATTTCTTCTTCAGTGCAAGTATGAGTGACTCAGAGTGAACCTTCCTAGATGTCACCATCACGGAAGTCCTACCAGAACTTCAAGCTGTGAACAAAAACATCCTGGAGGAGCACTTTCAGTCCATTGGAGTTGAGACAAGTGATGATCTACGCTTCGTAACGGAGGCAGATTTGATGACAGCATTAAGACCTGTACAAGCAAGAAAGCTTCTTTGTGCTTGGAAACAGAAATGTAAGTAAAAACAACAAACAACTATTCAAACTCAAAAGTAGAGATGGTCATGAACAGACATACAGTGTGAATCATAATTGTATTTTTTTTTTTAATTTAAAGACCAAACTCCAGAGAACAGCTCGCTATCATCTGTGGAAGCCTCATCAACCCAGTCGCTGTCATTGCTCTCTGTTTCACCCCAAAGTCTATCGTCGCCCTCCTCCAGCAGCCCAGGATGTGACACACAATGGGATGACAACTTTGAAATTCCATGGAGTAAACTTCCTGCAGAAGTGGTGCAGTTTCTTGAGAGGGGGAAAAGGCCTCGCCCAAAACTGAGGAGGCAAATGGTCCGGATTGTTGTGACTGAGATGATGGAAAAATGCCCTCATGTAGGTAGAAAACATTCAATTGACGTTGCAAGAAAAATGGTGGCAAAATATCCCAATTCTCTGCAAGATTTAATAGAGGGTGATATTGTTGGCGCAGGCTACCTTTCACTTGTCAAACAGTTGCAGAACAGAAGTGAAAATGTAAGGCGCACTTCAACACCCAAAATAAGAAAAAGAAAACATCAGACTGACTCAGACCACACAGACGAGATCCCTTTAGAAGAAAGAGCAGCCATGCAGGATGCATACGGGTGCATTAAATGGAATGTAGAATTTCTGCCTCTTGAAGAAACTCCAGAGAGCCAACAGCAAAAGATGGAAAATCTCAAGGTGATGTTCCAGCAAGCTGATGCCAATCCAGAAGAGGTAAAAAGTCTAATGAAGTCCACTTACTACACACAACGTCAACATGTCAATCAGGGGAAAAGTATCAAATGCCTTAGGGAGGAGTGGCCGTTTTGGTTTGATGAACTTGGCATGTCTGTCCACTTCAAGGAACTTACTGGGATTGACCTCAAAGAGACATTCACACGAAATTTGGATTTGAAGGGGAAAAGGCTACTGGACTACTTGACCACAGTTGTGAGCAAAAGCAAGGTGTTCCTTCAGACTTATGCAAGGCTTCAGAGGATGCGGGGACCGCAGAGTGGCTCCTCAGATGATGTGAAAGAGATGGTCCTGCTTCTGCTCAGCTACTTTGCTTCTCTGTGTTGAAGGGAGACGAGTCTACGTACAGAGACAAGGTGGAGCAGCTGACGTCATGGTGTAAGGCCAATAACCTCCTCCTCAACACTTCAAAAACCAAAGAACTCATAATAGATTTCAGAAGGAAAAAGGCAGAGATCCAACCACTATTCATAAATGGGGACTGTGTAGAAAGGGTGGCAAGCTTCCGCTTCCTGGGAGTCAATATAGAGGAGAACCTTTCCTGGAGTGTGAACACCTCCGAGCTGCTGAAAAAGGCCCAACAGAGACTGTACTTCCTGAGAACTCTCAGGAGGAATAACATCACACAGAAACTGCTGGTGTCCTTCTACAGAGCCACCATTGAGAGTGTTCTAACTTACTGCATATGCATCTGGTACACTAGCTGCACAGGGGCTCAGAGGAGAGCACTCCAAGGGATCATTAACACTGCCCAAAAGATCACTGGCTGCCCTCTCCCCACACTGGAAGTTCTACACAACGCCCACTGTTTTAAAAAGGCCCAAAACATCATAAAAGACACCTCACATCCTGGCCACTCCCTGTTCGAACTGCTGCCCTCAGGCAGACGGTACAGGGCAATCAGAGCAAGGACTAATAGACTCAAACACAGCTGTTATCCAACTGCAATAACACATCTGAATACTACAAAAAAATGTCCATCACGCCACTCTTGTGTTAATCTATGCACGGCCTGAAGCATGTGTGTGGGAATGTATGTGAATGTTTTACTGTTACATCTTATTAGTATTTTAAGTATTCTATCTATTTTATTTATTGAATTTTATTGTTTTATTTATATTTTGATATTGCTAGGGATGATGCAATGATCGGGAACCATTCTTCATTTCGTTGTTCTCGTGACAATGACAATAAAGTTTCTGATTCTGATTCTGATTCTGAAGATACATGTCTGGCAGATGAGGTACAACTGGAGCAAGTGCCTCTGACACCCACTATTATCGTGTGTGGTAAGTCTGTTTCATAGCTCTCTCTCTCTTTTTTTTAAGTGCACTTTTTATAGAATGTCATGTGACTGCCGTGTTTATTGATATAACCTGTTAAATAATTTGTTCACAGGACAGTCCTGCTATTCCTCAAGAAGATACATGCTGAGTATTGATCGGAATCTCGTCAGCACAAACGTATCCTCCTTCATTTCTGCACTGTGCCTCATGTTCGGGAGCTACTACAATTTTAATATCCATTATCCATCTGAGCTGGCTTCCACTTTAGAGTTTCTTCAGAGGTGAGCAAATATGGCTTTGTTATTTCTCATAACTGAGACTCTGGGATCTGGAGTCTGGCTTTGATGTGGTTGGAGTTCAGGTCTGGCTCTGAGTCTCGGTCGGCTTTGGAGCCGGATTCAGTTGTTTTGTTTTTTTGTTGTTGTTTATTTGTGTTGGTTTTTTTTGTTTGTTTGTTTAAATAAAATAACAGTCTGAATCCGGGTCCAAGCCTGGCCGAGACTCAGGGCTAGACCAAGCGTCAGCTGACATCTGACTACCTATAAGATAAGATAAGATAAGATAAGATAAGATAAGATAAGATAAGATAAGATAAGATAAGATAAGATAAGATAACCTTTATTAGTCCCACACGTGGGAAATTTGTTTTGTCACAGCAGGAAGTGGACAGTGCAAAAGTTATGAGGCAAAAATTAGAATACAATAAGAATAAATACAGTACACAACTGTACAGAATAGAATAAAATAAAATACTATATACAGAAGAATAAAATTAAATAAATATACAATAAGATAAAAATAGAATACAAATACAAATACTATATACAACTGAGTAAAAATACAACGATGACAGAAAGGATTATTGCACTTAGTATTATTGCACATGTATGGATGTGTGTGCTTGATCAGTTAAAGTCTTTATTATGGAGTCTGACAGCAGTGGGGAGGAAAGACCTGCGAAATCTCTCCGTCCCACACCGTGGGTGCCGCAGTCTCCCACTGAAGGAGCTGCTCAGTGCTGTCACAGTCTGCTGCATGGGGTGGGAGATGTTGTCCATCAGGGATGACAGCTTAGCCGCCGTTCTCCTGTCACTCACCACCTCCACTGGGTCCAGAGGGCATCCTAGAACAGAGCTGGCCCTTCGGATCACCCTGTTCAGTCTCTTCCTGTCCCCAGCAGAGATGCTGCCGCCCCAGCAGACCACGCCATAAAAGATAGCAGAAGCCACAACAGAGTCATAGAAGGTCTTCAGGAGTGGGCCCTCCACCCCAAACGACCTGAGTCTCCGCAGCAGGTACAACCTGCTCTGCCCTTTCCTGTAGAGGGCGTCTGAGTTATGAGTCCAGTCCAGTCTGTTGTTCAGATGAACACCAAGGTACCTGTAGCTGTCCACAGCCTCAATGTCCATACCTTGGATGTTCAGTGGTTGCAGTGGAGAATGCTTGTGCCTGCGGAAGTCTACCACCAGTTCCTTGGTTTTACTATCGTTAATCTGGAGGTAGTTCAGCTGGCACCAGTCCACAAAGTCTTGGGTCAGACCTCTGTACTCCTTGTCGTCCCCATCAGTGATGAGGCCGACTATTGCAGAGTCATCAGAGAACTTCTGCAGGAAGCACTGGGTAGAATTGTGGGAGAAGTCTGCAGTGTAGATGGTGAAGAGGAACGGAGCCAGAACCGTTCCCTGTGGGGCCCCCGTACTGCAGACTACCCTGTCCGACACACAGCCCTGAGTCCTCACATACTGTGGTCGGTCGGTGAGGTAGTCCAGGATCCAGGTAGTGAGGTGATGGTCCACTCCAGAGTTCACCAGCTTGTCCTTTAGAACCGAGGGAAGAATGGTGTTGAAGGCACTGGAGAAATCAAAGAACATGATTCTCACAGTGCTTCCAGCGGTCTCCAGGTGAGCGAGGGAACGATGTAGGAGGTGAATGACGGCATCATCCGCTCCAATGCCAGGCTGGTAGGCAAACTGAAGTGGGTCCAGTGATGAGCTTATTAGGCGCCGAAGCTGAGCCAGGACCAACCGCTCCAGGGTCTTCATCAGGTGGGATGTCAGAGCCACCGGCCTGTAGCTGTTGAGGTCCTTGGGGGGTGAAGTCTTTGGCACTGGTACAACACAGGAGGTTTTCCAGAGCTGTGGGACTCTTCCCAACCTCAGGCTCAGGTTGAAGAGGTGCTCCATCACCCCACACAGTTGGTCCGCGCAGGACCTGACGACCCTCGAGCTGATGCCATCTGGACCCGCTGCCTTCTTGCCATTAATCCTCCTCAGTTCCCTCCTAACCTGGGTGGTTGAGAGAGACAGGCTGGAGCCTTGTGTTGAGTGTGTATTGGATGCTGCAGTTGGGGGTGGGGGGGAGTGAGCAGGGTGAATAGAGGAGGTGTGAAGTGTCTGAGGTGGAACAGCAGCAGTGGGGGTGGGTGAGTCTGCAGCCGATGTTGCAGACTGCCTATAACCTTTGCTTTGGATTTTCAAAATGCTAAAGTCACTGCAAAAGACACTCGTGAAGGGTGCCAATACTTTTGACCATGCATTGTTCACTTCCCCACAGCATTTTGGTTATACTTTGTCTTGAACGTGGTCATGGCCATGACTGTGTATATATGCGTATATACTTAATTTTTACTTACTTTGTACGTGTATTTTAACTGATCAATTATAAAAATGCTTAATAAACTTTTATATGATTTTTATTCTACAGGCGTTTCTTCTCCATAAACCCAGAAAAAGGAACCAAAGTAGAGAACAAAAACTCAAAGCGTCGTCTCAATGTGAACCCTTGAGTCATCACCCTGATTCAGGATCTCGCCGGCCACGAGTGGCGCTAAGCCTAAATCTTGACTCTCTGTGGACTGTTAGTTTTACTTTGTTAATTTTGTTCGACAATGTGTAGTGAAACCTTTTACTGGTCGAATGCATGAAGCCAATTCATGAAGATGTTCTTGCTTTGAAGGAATGTTCTTTATAAAAATTAAAAAAAACAAAACATGCTGCTACTGCAGTGTTTCTAGACCACATGTGTAGGTTTGTTTCACCACGTGGTTTTCCTGATATGTTTTCTGACCAAGTCCATGGTTGTGGTGACAGCAGGGTGCGTGTTGCGTTGCACGGTGATTATGATCATTTTTGGCACAATATGTGATTTTTGTTTTAAAGTCTTAACAGGTTATTTTACTTTTTCTGGTAGAGGGTCTAACAAATGCTTGTTTCATGAACATGGTTCTTGCTTTGCAGGAATGTTCCACAGCTTTTATAGCCTATATTTTGATTGAATTGTGTAGTTGCTGTGTGCCTTGCATATTGTGTTAGTTGGAAAAAATGCATCCAATTGCTGTCATTTGGCTAATCTGGCTGCAAAATAAATTTCCCAAAAGTGATATTTTCCTCTCTTGTGTTTTCTCAAGATGTATTTTTGCATGTTTGGGTGTAGGTGTAGCAGTAATAAATTTGCTGGTTTATGGTTAAAATTTTAAATTAAAACATAAAATATACAGCATAGTAATAGATTTTATGTATAATATACAGAGCAGCTCCATTTAATATGCACAGTTTCACAGTTGTTCTACCATTTTAAATTCGTTTTTTGTTCCATATTTCCCTGTTAATTTTACAATTTATGGATCCACAATAAGCATTTATTACTTGTAAAAGATACAGGAAATAGTCTATTTATATATAACATCAATGTGTGAAATTAACTTCTTTTTTCTGTAGATTTAACAGTTTTAATGTGAGTTTCATTCACTGTAAATCAATTTACATATTGCATCTGTAACGCGATATACTGTGCTGCTGTATTTTTTAAAGGAAGTCCCTGGTAACCCCAGCTGCCAGCGTTTTCCTGTAAAAACAGCACTTTTTTTTTTACAGTGTAGCACTGTCCACTCAGTTCAGCCGGCTGACAGTTGAAATCATTTAAATACGTACGGTCGAGGTTATGATCAATTAGCGGTTATCAAAATATCAGCCCAGCAATTTCCCACACCACATAACATTAAGTATTGTTTTTATGGTTTTAGAAGCTTAATGTTTGCTGAAATTCCTTGCTATCAGCTTTGGATAATATTTCTTTGTGAGGAAATCATCTTCAATGAACCATCAGGTGGGAGCTATATTCCAAAACACAATCATATCCCAATCTTTTCCAGAATTCTCAGATTAAAGTCAGGATTCTGGAAAAGAAAAAAAAAAAGACCTGCCCACTTTTGTTTTTCCCAGTGGCCCTAATCCTCTTCAATAGACCAAGATCGTCAATGTTTGATCCACCTCTAAAATGTATTTTTACTAACAGCATCAAAAACAAAATAAATCAGCTCACCACCAGAAGAGTTCAGATATCTGGAAGAGCTCACCTTCGTATCGCTGTTGTCCCCAGGAGTGAGCTTCACTAACTTCTGTTTAACCTTATCGGGGTCACGGGGGAGCTGGAGCCTATCCCAGCTACCACAGGGCGTGAGGCAGCGTACACCCTGGACTGCTTGTCAATTTGACAAAGAGATAAAAAGTCGTGGACGCTTCTCCCCTGGCCTGTAGGAAACACCCACTACAGATGAACGCAACTCAAAGTAAAAATGTAAAGTACAAATATTTCACATATATCTGTTTTTAATTCCTCATTTATTGATTTAAGTGTGTGTTAAGTGGGTTTATGCACTTGAATTGGGAGAAGTAAACAAACAGAATTCGGTTGACTGAAATCGTTAGTCTACTGATATCTGGCAATTAGATTTTACACACTTTAAAGTATTTGCCATGGAAACTCCTGAGTCAGAATTCACAAGCTCAGTTTTCAAGCAATGTGTCACGGTCCTGGGTCACCCAGATAGCAAGGAGACATTGAACAGATGTTGATTTTCCATCTGAACCATCAGAATCGTCAGGATTGAAATGTCAACACAAAACCAATGTTGAAACAACATTGAAATACTGATGAAACCTGACACTGACATTGAAATAACATTGATTCACTGTTGTTCTGTCATCGTTGATTGTTGATCTATTTATAGTTGACAAGGTGACAACAATCACGTTGAAAAACCATCGATTTGGAGTCTTCTCCCACCCCCATTCTCTGCGGCCTGCTGGAGCGGGAGGGCTAGTAGGAGGAGTTGGCCGTCCGACTGCGGTCTGGGGTGTGGGGCCTCCCTGCTGCTGCGGAGTCGGGGTGGTCTGCCTCTCCCCACCGCAGGGAAAAGGGTAACACCACCTGGGTCTGGGTGCAATTCCCCCCTCCAGGGGCAAGGGTACCTAGACCCGGTTTGCAGAGTACGCTTGGGGAGTGTGATCGTGTGTACAGCGTCTCTTTATGTCTGTCTCCACGTTGGTTGAGTATGGAGTGAGTGCATATGAGAGCATGAGGGTGGGAATGGATGTTTGTGTCTGTGTGTGCCTGTATGTCTGTGTCTATATGTCAGGTTGGGTATCAGACGCCACCTCTCTGGGGACACCTCAGGCCCTCCAAGGTTTGGAGGCCTATCTCCACCCACCACCACTTCCCCTGCCGGTGGCGGACTCCCTCAGGTGTCGGTGTGTTGGTGGTTCTTTGTGTCTGGGGGTGGGCGTCCAGGTACACACCGGCTCACTCCTTGGCGGCCGCTTGTCGGGGCCTGGGGCCTGGGGCTCGCTCGGGCCCCTTTGGAGGTGGGGTGCCCCCGGCCTCTCGGCCTGGGGCTCGGTCACTCAGGCGCAGCTGGGGGCCGGCGGAGCTCACGGGCGCGTCACTGCAACTCCCCCTGACTTCTGCTCCGCGGCTGCTGGGCGAGCCCTCATCTGGGACTCTCCTCAGCTCTTACTGGAACAGTGGCGCGGCTGCCCCTCTGTTGGTCTTCCATGGTCTCTTGTGTTCTGGGGGCCTCTGGATGTCTGGAGTTTTGATCTCCTCCATACCTACTTCACACCCTAGAGGACGGGGCTGTGGCCCCCCCACACTCCCTAGCAGATCATTACATGGAGAAACCTTTGGAATGCAAGCATGCTGATCCACACAGGTATGCACACATGGGTATTCACAGACGCGGACTAAAGCTCTCTTGGCTGCTGCCTCAAAGCACACTGTGCGCTGTCTATCTTGCGTGCTGCACAATATCGTTTATTATTTAGTAAATATTGATATCTATGACTAGCTAGTTTATTGTGATGGTGCTTTGTTTTCTCTATTATTATGTTGCTCTTTGTTGTTTGCTGTCTCCTCTGTTTGTTTTTTTTGTTTGTTTTTTTGTTTGTTTGTTTTTTTTTCTCCATACAGGTGACCCAGGAGTTCTTTTTTTTTTCTCTCTCTTCCCCCCCCTTCTCACCGTCTCTTCTCCCCTTTGGTTTTCTTTCTTTCTCTCCCCCTCTTTCTCTCATTCATTCCCCCTGTCCTATTTATTAAAAAAAAAAAAAAAAAAAAAAAAAAGACAAAGGATGAACTGAAGCTCTGCCATCACGTAATGTCGCATACTGCTGTTTCTGATGTCATTTAGAAAAAAAAAAAGAAAAAAAAAAAAGAAAAACCATCGATTTATGGTTGAGCGGGAAATTAAAGCTGCTACCACTTGGACTATTCCACAGCACCCCTATCACATTGGTACATCCCTCCAGGTAACCATTGTCTTGTACAGTAGAGCGGGACATTAGATTTACTCTCAGCGGAATTGACCGGAGAAGGCATCAGTTCATGCACTGCACTGGCCTGCACCACGATTAGTATAAGGTAAGAATGAATGACTTTTGTTCTATTCGTTATTTCCACGGTTGCATTTGAATAACAGTAAAAAAAAACTAAAAAAAAACTTGTTAATGTAAAGTTTCGGATAACATGTGGGAGCCCGAAATTGTGTCTACTTTCATCTTACAATCCGGCAACAAATAAATTGCACTGCAAACAAAGTCTATTAACAAAGAAAACATTTTCGTTTCATACTTTTCCGTTATATTCCCTTACAAAGCTAGCTTTAACGCTTCGAGGGTTCCTTTGTTCTTGCCGTCGCCTCGACGCTTGACCCAGACTTTCGCTCTGTAGTTGCTTTTTAGCATAGTACTACAAACAATTGTAAATCTGTGATATATGATTGATAAACGTAAAGGTAACTGTATAAATGTGTTCAATGACTTTGTTACTTTTAATGATTGGTGAGCACCCGCTTCGATTCGCACTCAATTCAAACTTTACGTTGCACGCTTACCTAACTTTACGCTGCACGCTCACCTAACTTGCGTTTGCACCTTTTGTCCACACGTAAACTGCGTTTAGCATTTACGTGTGGACGAGGAAGACGGAGAAAATGCAGCGTCAAAGGTGTGCGCCTATTTTCCTATTTAAGCACTTGCATACACATTTAAGACATGAGACACGCTAATTCCATCTCTTAAAATGTGTCTATAGGTGAGACGCTTTGCCTTGATTGGAGCCTGTCGCAGCAGTTAGGGGCAAACTCTATGTCTGAGTTTGTCTTTGCACAAGCAGTGCAGAAATGGCTCCGATACGCCCCAGATCGTTTGGGTGGTGCAGGACGCACATCATGCAAAAAAATTACAAACTTCTGTGAATCATATAAACGTAAATAGGAAACTGTCTTTTAATAAAGTATTTAGCAAACGAAACATGCCTATTGACCTTTTTTTGTTTATTTTTTTTCTCTGTTACATCACATGCCCCTCCTTGAATCGCTACCTTATCGTGGTGGAGGGGTTTGTGTGTCACAGGGATCCCAGGGGCTATGTTGTCTGGGGGCTTTTGCCCCCTGGTAGGGTCTCCCATGGCAAATTGGCCCTGGGTGAGGGACCAGACAAAGAGCGATTCATAAGACCCTTATGAAAAGGACATCGAGGGAACAGTTTACCCTGCCCGGGATAGGGTTACCGGGGCCCCGCCCTGGAGCCAGGCCCGGGGAGGGTGCCTGAGGGCGAGCGTCTGGTGGCCGGGCCTTAGTCCATGGGGCCCGGCCGGGCACAGCCCGAAGAGGAGACATGGGCCCATCCTCCCGCAGGCCCACCACCCGCAGGAGGCGCCATAGGGGTCGGGTGCATTGTGTGCCGGGTGGCGGCCAGGAGCGGAGGCCCTGGCGGACTGACCCCCGGCTGCCAAGACTGGCAATAGGGACATGGAATGTCACCTCTCTGGTGGGGAAGGAGCCTGAGTTAGTGCGTGAGGTTGAGAGGTACCGGCTAGATATAGTCGGGCTCACCTCTACACATGGCTTGGGCTCTGGAACCAGTCTCCTGGAGAGGGGCTGGACTCTGTCTCAGTCTGGAGTTGCCCCTGGTGAGAGGCGGCGGGCTGGGGTGGGTATCCTAATATCTCCTCGGCTTGCTGCTGGTACGTTGGGGTTTTTCCCGGTGGACGAGATGGTTTGTTCCCTGCGCCATAGGGTCGGGGAACGGGTCCTGACTGTCATCTGCGCTTATGCGCCGAGTGGCAGTTCAGAGTACCCAGCCTTCTTAGAGTCCCTGGGGGGGGGGGGGGGGGTGCTGGAGGGTGCTCCACCTGGAGACTCTGTTGTCCTGCTGGGAGACTTCAATGCTCACGTGGGTAACGACAGCGAGACCTGGAAGGGCGTGATTGGGAGGAACGGCCTCCCTGATCTGAACCCGAGCGGTGCTCTGTTATTGGACTTCTGTGCTAATCACAGTTTGGCCATAACGAACACCCTGTTCGAACATAAGAGTGTCCATAAGTGCACGTGGCACCAGGATGCTCTAGGCCGTAGGTCGATGATCGATTTTGTAATCGTATCAGCAGACCTGCGACCATATGTTCTGGACACTCGGGTAAAGAGAGGGGCTGAGCTGTCAACTGATCACCACCTGGTGGTGAGTTGGATCAGGTGGCGGGGGAAGACGCTGGACAGACCTGGTGCACCTAAACGCGTAGTGAGGGTGTGCTGGGAACGTCTAGCAGAGCCCCCAGTCCGCGAGATCTTCAACGCACACCTCCGGCAGAGCTTCAACAGCATTCCGAGGGAGACTGGGGACATTGAGTCCGAATGGACCATGTTCAGCGTTTCCATTGCCGAAGCTGCTGCATTGAGCTGCCGCCGCAAGGTGGTTGGTGCCTGCCGTGGTGGTAATCCCCGAACCAAATGGTGGACACCAGAGGTGAAGGGAGCCACCAGGCTGAAGAAGGAGTCCTATCGGGCTTGGTTAGCCTGTGGGACTCCGGAGGCAGCCGACAGGTATCGACAGGCCAAGCGGAATGCGGCTCGGGCAGTGGCTGAAGCAAAAACTCGGGTGTGGGAGGAGTTCGGAGAGGCCATGGAAAAAGACTTTCGAGCTGCCTCGAAGAGATTCTGGCAAACCGTCAGATGTCTCAGGAGCGGAAAGCGGTGCTCTACCTGCACTGTGTATAGTGCTGGCGGAGCGCTGCTGACGTCGACTGAGAAAATTGTCAGGCGGTGGAAGGAATACTTTGAGGACCTCCTTAATCCCACTGACACGTCTTCCGAGGAGGAAGCAGAGTCTGGGGATGAGGGGAATGACTCGCCAATTTCCGGGGGCGAGGTCACTGAGGCAGTTAAACAACTCCTTGGTGGCAGAGCCCCTGGTGTTGATGAGGTCCGCCCCGAGTTCCTGAAGGCTCTGGACGTTGTAGGGCTGTCCTGGTTGACACGCCTCTGCAATGTTGCGTGGAGATCAGGGGCAGTACCTGTGGACTGGCAGACCGGGGTGGTCCCCATCTTCAAGAAAGGGGACCGGAGGGTGTGTTCCAACTACAGGGGGATCACACTCCTCAGCCTCCCTGGGAAAGTCTATGCCAGGGTGCTGGAAAGGAGAGTTCGTCCGTTAGTCGAACCTCGGATACAGGAAGAACAATGCGGTTTTCGTCCTGGTCGCGGAACACTGGACCAGCTCTTTATCCTCTCCAGGATACTTGAGGGTGCATGGGAGTTTGCCCAACCAGTCTACATGTGTTTTGTGGACTTGGAGAAGGCATTCGACCGTGTCCCTCAGGGTGTCCTGTGGGAGGTGTTGCGGGAACATGGGGTGTCTGGCCCATTGCTACGGGCCATTCGATCCCTATACAACCGTTGCAAGAGCTTGGTTCGCATTGCCGGCAATAAGTCGGACTCGTTCCCGGTGGGTGATGGGCTCCGCCAGGGCTGCCCTTTGTCTCCGGTTCTGTTCATAATTTTTATGGATAGGATTTCTAGGCGCAGCCAAGTGGCGGAGGGCTTTCGCTTTGGTGGCCTCAGAATCTCATCTCTGATTTTTGCAGATGATGTGGTTCTGTTGGCTTCATCGGGTGAGGGCCTCCAGCTCGCACTGGAGCGGTTCGCAGCCGAGTGTGAAGCAGCGGGAATGAGGAGCAGCACCTCCAAATCTGAGGCCATGGTTCTCAGCCGGAAAAGGGTGGAGTGCCCACTCCGGGTCGGGGATGAGTTCCTGCCCCAAGTGGAGGAGTTCAAGTATCTCGGGGTCTTGTTCGCGAGTGATGGGAGAAGGGAGCCGGAGATCGACAGACGGATTGGGGCTGCGGCTGCAGTAATGCGGACGCTGCACCGGTCCGTCGTGGTGAAGAGGGAGCTGAGTGTAAAAGCGAAGCTCTCAATTTACCGGTCGATCTACGTCCCTACCCTCACCTATGGCCACGAGCTGTGGGTAGTGACCGAAAGAACGAGATCGCGGATACAAGCGGCAGAAATGAGCTTCCTCCGAAGGGTGGCTGGCCTCTCCCTTAGAGATAGGGTGAGAAGTTCGGCCATCCGGGAGGGGCTCAGAGTAGAGCAGCTGCTGCTCCACATCGAAAGGAGCCAGCTGAGGTGGTTCGGGCATCTGACAAGGATGCCCCCTGGGCGCCTCCTGGGTGAGGTGTTCCAGGCATGTCCCACCGGGAGGAGGCCCCGGGGCAGACCCAGGACACGCTGGAGAGATTATATCTCTCGGCTGGCCTGGGAACGCCTTGGTATTCCCCCGGATAAGCTGGAGGAGGTGGCTGGGGAGAGGGAGGTCTGGGCCTCTTTGCTTAGGCTGCTGCCCCCACGACCCGGCCCCGGACAAAGCGGATGAAAATGGATGGATGGATGGACACCACATGCAATGCTTTCTTATTTTAGGATAATAATATTGACATGATACATTGTGAGACATTTGGGTTTTTTTTTTATAAAGGGTGTCCAATTTAAGGAATAAGTACAATTATGTGTTTAGCTGGTTGAAGTATTGATGGAAACATGCAGTAGTTTAGTATTGGTTAAAATACCTATAAAGAAAGGTAGATTTCCAGTCATGATTTAACTGTTGTTTTAATAAAAAGCAACTGTGTGAAAGAGGTGGAAAATCAACACCATAGCTCAACAGTGTTTCAGTATCAGAATCTGACATTGTTTCAATGTCAGCAGTATTAGGAAATATAACGTTGAATCAACGTCAGGTTTCAACATTGATTCAACATCAAAACCTGACGTTGTTTCAACGTTAAAAAAGGGTGCAAGAGTGACGTTAGGTCAACGTCACACTTCAACGTTGATTCAATGACACAGCCTGATATTGACTCAACATTGTTTCAATGTTTCCTTGCTATCTGGGCAGTGACCCAGTGTTTTGAGTTTCTTGTGCCTCTGAGTTTTCTGTATTATGTTCTTAGTTCTTGTTGTTGTCCCAGCTTGTTCGTTAGTGTAGTGTCTTAGTTTGGTGTTCTTGTATTCTGTTTAGTTCTCTGAGTATTTAGTAGCTGCCCTCTGTGTTTCTTAGTTGCTGTCTCCCCTAGTCTAGTTTGCATCTTTGCTAATTCCTGTTTTACTTTGAAGGTCTGTGTCTCATGTGAGTGTATCCTACTTTGCTCCCTTGTCTCATCAGTCCTGATTTCTCCCAGCTGTGCTCTCCTTCTGTGTCTCATTCCCCTCGTTACTTCCCATTGTATTTAAACCCTGTGTTTCTCTGAGTCAGTGTCGCGTCGTCCCTCATGCTGTGTGTGATTCTCCCCGTGTCTTTTGGTATGTGTTTGGTATGTAGCTTTTCCCAGTTTAGTTTTGTATTGCTTGTGTTCTATTTTCCAGCAATAAAGCTGTGCTTTTGAGTTCAAGTTCTGTCCCCGTGAGTTTGCATTTGGGTCCAATCCCTGCCTGCAACACAGCGTTTCATGACACAATGGGCGATCAGTCTGTTTTGGGAGGATAATTAGGACGTGAATTTCATATGACCAGAACTCTTTGACCTGAATGCTATGCTACAACTCCTACTCCAAATATTGAAGATTCTTGAAATATCTGGAGTATTACATCTAGAGTTCTGGACCTGAAAAAAAGTCACACAACCGTCCCAGTACTTGATATACAGGGTGGGCCATTTATATGGATACACCATGATAAAATGGGAATGGTTGGTGATACTTAAGTCCTGTTTGTGGCACATTAGTATATGTGAGGGGGCAAACTCCTCAAGATGGGCGGTGACCATGGTGGCCATTTAGAAGTCGGCCATCTTGGATACAACTTTTGTTTTTTCAATAGGAAGAGGGTCATGTGACACATCAAACTTATTGGTAATGTCACAAGAAAAACAATGGTGTGCTTGGTTTCAACGTAACTTTATTCTTTCATGAGTTACTTACAAGTTTCTGACCACTTATAAAATGTGTTCAATGTGCTGCCCATTGTGTTGGATTGTCAATGCAACCCTCTTCAGTGCTATTGTTTTTTCATATTCTCCTAGTTCATAGCGAATAACCAAAATTATGTAAATACTTAGCAACTTGTCTCAATAGCAACTTTTCGTCCCATGCTCTTGCAGGGGTAGATGTCAGAGAACAATGGATCCGCCCGTGTCACTTCTCTCCAATGATAAACCCTCCATTTAATTTTAGACCCTCTCTGTGACCGCTGCCCCACCTCGCTGACAATCTCCTGTGGTTAATGAAAGCATAACAGACTGTTTTCCCAATCCAGGCAAAATCCCTATCATCTCCCAGTCATACCAGCCAAATCAACTGCTGGCCCGCCCCCTGCTCTCTCACCCAAACTGCCCCCTCTGTTCCCCGCCACTCTGTCTCTCCCTTGCCTCATTTACAATGCTCTCCTGTCACCCCCCCCCCCCCCCCCCGCATGCCTGAATGCCAGCCAAACCTATTCTGCTCCCCGCCTCTATATCCGCTGGGCTTCTTCTATCTCCCCATCACTCCTCAGCCTCCATTCACTTGTCTTTCTCACTCCTCCTTAGGCTCTCCCATTCCTCATCTGACAAAATTCTGCCCCCTACCCAAACCTCAATTTGTTTTCAATTTGTGGCCCTCCAACCCCACATCTCCTGATGTCCATTTACTTTTCCTTCCGTCACCCCGTCACCCCTCTCTCCTTATTGGCTGCGTTCATCTTTGTTCTCTCCGTTGCTTCATCCCTGCCACCATTCCTCTCTTTATCCTTCCCTATCTCTTTTCACCCCTTTTTTTTCTTTTTTTTTTTTACCCCCTGTGTTTGCTGATCCAGTAGTTCAGTCTATTCTCCCCACCAGCCTGGTCTGGGGATGCTGCCTAGTGCCTGAATACAGCCTGGGAGACACGAAGCTCTGCCAGCTTCCGATGTCATTACTGGAACACAGCACATTCAGACAGACAGACGCGGACACACACAAACACAACAACACTACGCACATTTCTCCCCATGCACATACACCAGTCAGCTAACACACACACACACACACACACACACACACACACACACACACACACACACACACACACACACACACACACACACACACACACACTTACTCAGCAGTAGCATTTAGAAGTCAGATGTGGTACAAACACAGATTTTAGCAGCTGTTAATGATTGTGACTTTGTTTGGTTCATAAGTTAATTATTTGTTGCATGACTATCACCTGTTTTTATGGGAAGATGTCTGCTTTATGGGACAAAAGAAAACTGTTTCCTGCGCAGAGACAAACAGTGGTCTGAGCATCCAGCACTGGGCTGAGTATGCTATGGACTGCTCTGAACACTGTTTGTTGTGGCAGTACAGTACTGACATTTTAGGATAACACCTTATTGTAACCATTGTTATTTAAGGGTCAGCCCATAGACAATTAGACATTTGTGTTTTTTATTAGACTTTTTTTTTTTTTTTTGCAATGACAAACAAAAAATTATAATTAACTGTTTTTTGTACCTGGTTCATATCCATCCATTGTATTCTGCTTATCTAATTCAGGGTTGAGTAAGGGCTGGAGCCTATCCTTGCAGCACACCCTGGACAGGTTGCCCTGGACAGGGTTAGCACACAGAGAGCATTCACACTAATGTCTTTGGACTGTGGGAGGAAGCCAGAGTAGCCGGAGAGAAACATGCCGATACTGCACACAAAGGCTGCTAACCACCACACAGCCCACAGGTCTGGTCTTACCAACCTTGAAAAGAACCTGGTTAAAGCACTTTTGCTTTGCCAAAAACAAACACTATAGAAGCTGTGTGGCCTATCGTATATTTAGCTTTGAGTGTACTGGCTTTCCCGTATTGGTAGACTTTCCTCTACTACTTAACCAGCAACAAGCCTGTTAATTTCCCTTTGCACACAAAACAATACAAATGCTTTCCTGGTGTAACAGCTGTGCTCTCTGCCATCAGGCCAGCTGAGCAGACTGTTTTGTTTGCTGGAGGCAGAGAAAAATTGCAAATACATGAGGACTGGTTTTTTCTTCTTTTGTCACAACAGAGGAAACGGACTCGGGCAGATGTGTTTAGTAATATTGCTTTGTTGGAAAAGTAACTAAATACTGAGTATTTGTTAATCACGAGTGCTTCTTGTACTATGTTACAGTCAACGCTGGTCTTCACCAGACAAAACGCTTTATAAGGTGCAAAGCTAAAAAGAATAACTGAACTAGTGAAATCCTTTTTCCTTTGAACATACCTGTGGCAATACAGCATATAAAAACAGAGCTAATATAAATTTGAAATTTAAATATTTAGTTTCTGTGTGGTGGCTGCGATGTGTCTGTGTTTTAAAGAGTTAGCTCTAGCTCATCTCTTCCTCTTTTGTTCTCACAGGACTTTCTCGGAAGCGTCTCCTCAGACACATCATGCTTGAGTTGATGTGATTAGTTTTAAGGCTTATGGGATATAGATGAAAGGATACAGATGCAAGCCTTCTGTTGGCTTTTCCCACTGACATTTGAATAGGCACTCTGTGGCTTTGAGAGTACCCCACACCTCATTTGCTGTGCCAAAAACAGGCTTATGGAGCACATGACTTAACATGGATACCTCAAAGAGAGGTGCAGAGATACTGTAATCTGTTTTAGCTGAGGAGAGGCTGCTGAACTGCCACATTCACAGTTGATAGGAAAAGCTGCTCTAGTGTTTGGTGATGCCTGCACTGACTGACATACTTGTTGAATACCATATGGCTCAGTTTGTGGTGTTTTTCCTTGAATATCATGAAAATCTTAACAAAGTATGATGTTAACACCAAAGCCACGCTTTCGTTTGGGTCCCTCTATTCAGAAGAATACTGATATATCTGTGTACAGTCATATATTGCTGGTGGTGTTGTGGGTCTTGCAGATGTGCAGCAACTGTGGGCAGGCTAAAGTGGTTTAAGTCGTGCACCCAATCTGTGACAGAGCGTTGGTTTAAACAGCCAATATAAATGTAGGCATCAGGGCGGCACTGTAACCTGCTCATCTGGTAGGAAAGTGGCTGAGCTTGACTTTGTGCCTGTACATGCAAACAATTTCATTCACTTCAAGTTTATTTATCTAGCACCAAATTACAACAACAGACACCTCAAGGCGCTTAAACAAGACAGAAGGGACAGAATATTTATTGAGCTAGCAACTGGATAGCACACAGAGTAAAAGAGATGGATGTAACCACGGTGATATCGTCCAGTGATAAACCACAAGAGTCCTTATTGACTCTTAGAATGACCAAATTTACCCCACCGCAGGGAAAAGGGTAACACCACCTGGGTCTGGGTGCAGTTCCCCCCTCCAGGGGCAAGGGTACCTAGACCCGGTTCGTAGAGTACGCTTGGGGAGTGTGATCGTGTGTACAGCGTCTCTTTATGTCTGTCTCCACGTTGGTTGAGTGTGGAGTAAGTGCATATGAGAGCATGAGGGTGGGAATGGATGTTTGTGTCTGTGTGTGCCTGTATGTCTGTGTCTATATGTCAGGTTGGGTGTCAGGCGCCACCTCTCTGGGGACATCTCAGGCCCTCCAAGGTTTGGAGGCCTATCTCCCCCTACCACCACTTCCCCTGCCAGTGGCGGACTCCCTCAGACATCGGTGCGTTGGTGGTTCTTTGTGTCCGGGGATGAGCGTCCAGGTACACACCGGCTCACTCCTTGGCGGCCGCTTATCAGGGCCTGGAGCCTGGGGCTTGCTCGGGCCACTTCGGAGGTGGGGTGCCCCCGGCCTCTCGGCCTGGGGCTCGGTCACTCAGGCACGGCTGGCTGCCGGCGGAGCTCACGGGCGCATCACTGCAACTCCCCCTGGCTTCTGCTCCGCGGCTGCTGAGTGAGCCCTCATCTGGGACTCTCCTCAGCTCTTTCTGGGACAGTGGCGCGGCTGCCCCTCTGTTGGTCTTCCTTGGTCTCTTGTGTTCTGGGGGCCTCTGGATGTCTGGAGTTTTGATCTTCTCCATACCTGCTTCATGCCCTGGAGGACGGGGTTGTGGCCCCCCCACACCCTCTAGCAGATCATTACATGAAGGAACCTTTTAAAAAAACCTCACAGGTGTACACACGGGTGATCACACCCACAAACTACACCCTTTTTGGCTCCTACCTCAAAGCACACTGTGTTCTGTTGATCTTATGTGCTGCACAATAATGTTTAATATTTAGCATTTACTGTCATATTCCCATATATCATTGTGATGTTGTTTATTCTATTACTCTTGTTCTCTTCTGCTTGTTTTCTTTTTTCTTTCTCAGCAGGTGATCCAGGTGATCGATATATGCATTTTTTTCTTTCTGCTCATTCTGTTGGTTTTTGTCTTTTACCCTTCTCCCCCGTCCCTCTTCTCAGCTGTTTCTCTTTATATATATATATATATATATATATATATATATATCAACTTTTCTTCTGACGATGCTGTCTGTGTTGAGAGCTCAGTGGATCTACGTTCGACTACTCCGCCTAGGCTGCACTGCCGAGTGGACAAAAGTAAAACAGTATGTTGGATGTGCCACGCAATGCTCAATTACATTGGTGGGAACTAGTGCATTAGCGCAGTTAGCTCGGTAACGTGTTGACGCCGTCCAGCCCCACGCACGGGGCGATCCGCGGTAACTCGTTAACGGAGATTTTCCTCGTTATGGCGTTAATGTCATTTTAACGAGATTAACGCTGACAGCACTAGTGGGAATACAATGAATATGACTGCACATTTACGCCAACATCCTAGTGCAAAGACAAGTGGAAGTAGACAAAAACAACAAGCACGCATGCTACAAACTTTACCCGAGTCATTTATACAGCCGTTAGCACATGATTCTCCTTATGGGGACCTGATATGTTTAATATGCTGCCGAGAATATAGCCCAGAAGAAGCGGATAGTATTGCTTTTACTTTGGAAAGAGCCATTTCTCTGTAATAAACTCTTTTCCAAAGATGAGTGATTTCTCGATCAGATAGATTTTTTATTATTTTGTTGTTTCAGCAACATTACATTTGAAAACTGTACTTTTGAGTTAAAATATACATATTTATAATTTTAATACATGACAAATTAAAAAGGCATGAACATTTTTTTTGTATTGAAAAAATATCGAACCGTGACACCAAAGTATCGAACCGAACCGTGAATTTTGTGTATTGTTGCACCCCTAAAAACACCCAGCACGCCCCTGCGGGCGGTTTATCCTTCAAGCTCGGATCCTCTACCAGAGGCCTGGGAGCTTGAGGGTCCTGCGCAGTATCTTAGCTGTTCCCAGGACTGCGCTCTTCTGGACAGAGATCTCCGATGTTGTTCCCGGGATCTGCTGGAGCCACTCGCCTATCTTGGGAGTCACCGCACCTAGTGCTCCGATTACCACGGGGACCACCGTTACCTTCACCCTCCACATCCTCTCGAGCTCTTCTCTGAGCCCTTGGTATTTCTCCAGCTTCTCGTGTTCCTTCTTCCTGATATTGCTGTCATTCGGAACCGCTACATCGATCACTACGGCCGTCTTCTTCTGTTTGTCTACCACCACTATGTCCGGTTGGTTAGCCACCACCATTTTGTCCGTCTGTATCTGGAAGTCCCACAGGATCTTAGCTCGGTCATTCTCCACCACCCTTGGGGGCATCTCCCATTTTGACCTCGGGACTTCCAGGTTATACTCGGCACAGATGTTCCTGTACACTATGCCGGCCACTTGGTTATGGCGTTCCATGTATGCCTTGCCTGCTAGCATCTTGCACCCTGCTGTTATGTGCTGGATTGTCTCTGGGGCATCTTTACACAGCCTGCACCTGGGGTCTTGCCTGGTGTGATAGACCCCAGCCTCTATGGATCTTGTGCTCAGAGCTTGTTCTTGTGCTGCCATGATTAGTGCCTCTGTGCTGTCTTTCAGTCCAGCTTTGTCCAGCCACTGGTAGGATTTCTGGATATCAGCCACCTCCTCTATCTGCCGGTGGTACATACCGTGCAGGGGCCTGTCCTTCCATGATGGTTCCTCGTCTCCCTCCTCTTTCTTGGGTTTCTGCTGCCTGAGGTATTCACTGAGCACTCGGTCAGTTGGGGCCATCTTCCCAATGTATTCTTGGATGTTCGTTGTCTCATCCTGGACTGTGGTGCTGACACTCACCAGTCCCCGGCCCCCTTCCGTCCGCTTAGCGTACAGCCTCAGGGTGCTGGACTTGGGGTGAAACCCTCCATGCATGGTAAGGAGCTTTCTTGTCTTTATGTCAGTGGCTTCTATCTCCTCCTTTGGCCAGCCTATTACCCCAGCAGGGTACCTGATCACGGGCAGGGCGTACGTGTTGATGGCCCGGATCTTGTTCTTACCATTCAGCTGACTCCTCAGGACTTGCCTGACCCTCTGCAGATACTTGGTGGTTGCAGCTTTTCTAGCGGCCTCTTCATGGTTCCCATTCGCCTGCGGGATCCCCAAGTACTTGTAACTGTCCTCTATGTCTGCAATGTTGCCTTCTGGTAGTTCAATCCCCTCAGTTCTGACTACCTTCCCTCTCTTTGTTACCATCCGACTACACTTCTCCAGTCCGAACGACATTCCAATGTCATTGCTGTATAGCCTGGTAGTGTGGATCAGTGAATCGATGTCTCGTTCACTCTTGGCATACAGCTTGATGTCATCCATGTACAGGAGGTGGCTGACAACTGCTCCGTTCCGTAGTCGGTATCCGTAGCCAGTCTTGTTAATGATCTCACTGAGGGGGTTCAGGCCTATGCAGAACAGCAGTGGGGACAGAGCATCTCCTTGGTAGATCCCGCACTTGATGGTGACTTGTGCTATGGGCTTGGAGTTGGCCTCTAGTGTTGTACGCCACATCCCCATTGAGTTCCTGATGAAGGCTCTTAGGGTCCCATTGATCTTGTACAATTCTAGGCATTCCAGTATCCAGCTGTGGGGCATTGAGTCATAGGCCTTCTTGTAATCAATCCAGGCAGTGCACAGGTTGGTCAGTCTGGTCTTGCAGTCTCGGCTGACTGTTCTGTCTACCAGTAGCTGGTGTTTTGCGCCTCTGGTATTCTTGCCAATTCCTTTCTGTGTCCCACTCATGTATTGACCCATGTGCCTGTTCATCTTAGCCGATATGATGCCTGACAGGAGCTTCCATGTAGTACTGAGGCAGGTTATTGGTCGGTAGTTGGAGGGGACCGGTCCCTTCTTGGGGTCCTTGGGGATCAGGACCGTCCGACCTTCGGTTAGCCATTCCGGGTGTCTCTCGTTAACTAGCAGCTGGTTCATTTGTGCTGCCAGACGCTCGTGGAGTGCAGTCAGCTTCTTTAGCCAGTAGGCGTGAACCATGTCGGGCCCTGGTGGTGTCCAACTCTTCATACTGGAGACCCTTTCTTGGATATCTGCGACTGTGATGGTTACTGGACCCTGTTCAGGGAGGTCGCTGTGGTCTGCCCTCAGATCCTCTAGCCACTGAGCATTGCCGTTATGGGTTGCATCCTTCTCCCATATGCTCTTCCAGTATTGCTCCGTCTCCAGCCTTGGTGGTGCTGTTCTCTTGCCACTGAGAGTACACCTTTGCTGGTTCTGTGGAGAACAGCTGGTTTATTCTCCTGCCTTCTATCTCTCTGGTGTACCTCCTCAAGCGGCTGGCCAAGGCTGTGAGTCTTTGCTTGGCAGTTTCCAAGGCCTCAGGTATGGACAGCTTGCTGTATTTCTTAGGCACCTTATTCGTCGCACCTTTCTGCAACTCCGTTAGTTGGCTAACCTCTCTCCGTGCTACTTTGATCTTGCCCTCTAGCCTCCTTCTCCATGGAGGGTACTGCCCCTTGTGGCTGTTCAACTTGTAGCCAAGCATCGCACTGATCACTGCTGCCGTATTGTAGATCAGCTTGTTAGTGTCGGTAATCGTGGTTGTAGGTATTGCCCGTAGTGCTGCATTAACATCATCTAGCAGACCTTCTGAGGGTACTTCACGTAATCTTGGTAACCGGCTACGGGGGATCCAGGTTTCAAGCTTGGCCAACGATCCTTCTCCTATCACACTTGGGGCTATGTACCCAATCTCGGGTGGGGGTGATGATATCTCCAGTAGCCCACTTTTCGTCAGGGTGCCCTGGTTCCTCAACACCTGATGCGGACCTTGTTGATCTGGGCGACGTCCGAGCCGGCATGCCTTCATATTTATCTGTCTCGCTCATGTCTGCGGTAGGCTTGCTTAGCATAGGGGGTCTAGCCTTAGGACCCTTACTGGATACAGACGCCCCAGGCAGGAATCGAACTTGCAATCCTCTGTTCCAAAGGCGTGTAGTCTAACCACTACGCTATCCAGCTGCTCTACCCCCCCCTACACACACACACACACACACACACACACACAGGGGTAAGCCGTGATTGAATTATATAGGACCCAAGATGCGGCAGCTCTGGTCCAAGTGAGTTTATTAACCAGATGTGGATACAACTGAGATGGCGAGAGTGAACATGAAACTAAGAAAACCTAAACTGGGAAAAACTAACCAGAAACAGAGATGCAGGGAGGCACAGGGAAATACACAGAACGAGAGACGCAGACAAACCAGCAACAAGGACGAGGTAACACACACTATAAATACACACACCAGGAATCAAGGGATGGGAAACAGGAGGGGAACACACCTGGAAGACATCACAGCTGACGAGGCAGGGGAACGTAAACAGAACGCACTGACATTAGACAGGGACCTTCAAAGTAAAACAGGAACACATACACGCAAAGACTAAGAAACGCGAACTAAACACAGAGACCTTACTATACAAAAGGGGATACACAGGCAGGGATAACACCAACAGAGGGAACACAACTAAACTCTAGGAAACCAAAACACAACACTCATGACACATAAAACTATCAAAAGTAAAGGTACAACAACCAAAAACACTGGGTCACCGACCCAGGACCATGACATCCTCGCAGGTATGGTGTTAAGGTACCGTGTAATTCTTAACTCTAATCTTAGTCCTCAAACTGTAACTCTGTTTTCAAGATTATTTTTTTGACATAATAATACTGTTCAACTTGACTTTATCGATAAAATAAACTCCTCTGTATGATGCTCCCAAGCTGAATTATCGTTACCTGAAACTGTTGTCAAGTTCTAATGAAAATAAACTGGAAATGTTCTCACAAGTGTGAAGAAGAACATTTTTTGTCTTTTTGCAGGTCAGACAGGTCAGAAAAGCCAAACAGTGTGGGTGATAAGTAGTAGTGTCTGTGTTCTGATTTAGTTTGACAGAATAGAGAGAGGACCGAAAGATAAATACAGAGTAGGAGTGATGAAAGATAATAAGTGCTGAAGAGGCGAGAAAGAACCACCCAGGATCCCAAGAACTTACCCAAGTCCACGAGTCTGACTGACTGATCATAACTGATCTGGCCAGTAAAGAGGATGATATCATAAATGGCGTGGAGTAAGTCGGTGGTCTTTTGTTCAAAGACATTTTGCATACAGTGCATTTGTTGAAGAGCAAGAAAGCAAGAGAGCCTTTATGACATGTTACTATGACTCTACTACTAACTTTGGTGTTCAACAATTAGAGACTGTTTGCCAAAGATAGCAAGATCTGCCCGTCAAAGTAGCCACACCCCTAACTACAGAATATACACAAGAGGCCAAAATGGTCGTCTCTACTGGCTGTAAAAAACAAAATTCTACTTCTACCGTCCAATCCATGGTTTATGGACCCTCATTTATGGTGTTTGCCATCTTGGTGGCTTTTTAAAAAAAGTTTTTTATTAGTTAGAATTAAGTGAGCTTGGCCAACAAAGTGCATGGGTCCATTTTTTGGACATGGATATCTGATAATTATTGCTAACTTAACTAACTTGTAACTACTACTGGAAGCTATTCACAGGAGTGTGGTTATCAGAGTCTGTATGAAGTGAATGACATTCTGTAACTAGAAAGTGCATTTTCTGAAGAAACTGCAGTGTGAATGCTTGAATCTGAATGTATGCACTGAAATGAATTAATTGCTGAATTCTAAGTTAAAAATGTTGAATGAGATGAAAAATACAGAATTTAACCTGAAAACAAAGGTGCTGAACTGCTAAAAGCTGACACTCACACAGAAGAAGAAGTTGGAAAATAGTTGAAAATGTTTAAATGTAAATTAGAAAAACATAAGAAATGAGAAAACACAATTTAGACTCAGAAAACATCTGAATGAATATTAAAAGTTCATATTCTTTGAATCACTGAATGACTAAAATGTGATCCCTCTGCTTGGATCCACACAGTTTTAAAGGTTTACATCTCTGAGCTTTGAAAGACACGCTGTTGGAAAGAGAAGAACGATGGCGACGTTTTGAGAGTAGAATGATGGTTGTAGAGCAAACACTGTGGACACAGCAGCAGTTGAAAGAGAAGTGTTTAAGATGAATCTTGGCAGAGTGAGAGAGGGCTCGTTAAGCAGGCAGGTGTGAGCCTGGTTGCTATAGTGACTGCACCCAATGGCTCCATACACACGACACAGACATGCGCCTCACTTTTGCTGCTTAAAATGAACAGAAACGTCAGGCCGAAACAAATCGTTCCCAAATGAAAAGTACAAGTCGTATTGACGAAATTCTTTCACCGTGAGCGACAGCAATGTCCAGTCTACTGAATTCTGTTTTCATGCCTGTGGAGTTTATTATATGGACGTGGTGACCAGTGTTGGTAAGTTACTTGAAAAAAGTAATCAGTAACTAATTACTGATTACTTCCCCAAAAAAGTAATCCCGTTACTTTACTGATTACTTATTTTCAAAAGTAATTAATTACTTAGTTACTTAGTTACTTTTTAAAAACACGATTTACAACCTGAAGAGGCGATAAAGCGATATATCTTTCAGCCCAATTCTAGTCTCTTTTTTTAACTTGTTTTATCAGTTTTAATCTTTTAACTTCATGCATCAAGCAAAAATTTAATTATATGCAACATTCTGAGTTGAATAAATGAATTTAACATTTAAACCTATTTTCTGCACATTCCAGCTCATAAAATAAAATATTTTTTTTGTTTACACTCACTCTTTCAAATAGATGCAAGTAAAACACAGCAGAACATAAATAAAGTCAAAGACTCAGCGGTCCTGTTGCTCTATTTTCACCTGTAAAGCAGGACAGCGGTAGGCGGAGGTTTACCCTGGTGCAGGTGTGCAGCGGTCAGTGGAAGGATACGGCAGTGTCGCTGTGAGTTTCCCATTCCGTTGTTGCGCTCTCGGTGCTTGCTTGGAAGGTTAGGGGTTTTTATCGCTGTAAAAAGAAGTTTTCTTCTCACACACGATAGACGCTAATGTTTTTGTCACTTTTTATGGAATAAAACTCAAAGTAAGGTCAGTACTTCCACGCTGCACGCTTATACTCTCTCCCACAATCGATATGTGATCCATTGTTGATCTGCACACAGCTGTTGTCACTAACGGCGCACTCGCTTATGTCACTGTCGTGAGACATTCTCACAAAAAATCACGGTTTTAGTAACGCAGTAATGCAGCGTTCCTACGGGAAAGTAACGGTAATTTAATTACCGTTTTTGCAATAGTAATCCCTTACTTTACTCGTTACTCGAAAAAAGTAATCAGATTACAGTAACACGTCAGTTACTGCCCATCTCTGGTGGTGACAGTGGAAAGACACCATGCTCTTCTGATTTTCAAACGAACCTTCTGAGCAATTTTAACATTAGAGTCTATGGAAGAGTTGGAGGGAGGAGGCGGTGCATTGGTGACATTTACGAAAGAACCATAACACCTAGTACAATAGTAAACACATTGGATGAAAGAGGACAGCGATGGCTACGTTTTGAGGGTAAAATCATACCTGTAGAGCAAACGCTGGGGACACAGCAGCAGTTTTAAAAAAGATTTTAAGATTAATTATTTTGCTCCTCTCACTCTAGCAGTTGAGCTGTCTCACTCTAGCCCCAACATTCCGTCCCATACACACCCATTATAAACTCTGAAACGGGTGAAAAAACATCATGAAACTTAAACTGGAACTGAAGAAAAAGTATAATAGATATTGAAAAGATAAATACAAGTTGAATAGTTGAATGTCTTGTCTTCGTTTTAAAGTTTGAATGGTGGCTCTATGACAATGTATGTGGAAGTAGATACAGTTTAAATAGGAGGAAGTTGAATGAGAATTTGAAGGGTCTCCCCATTGAAATACATGGGAAATTTTTGTTGAAAAAACTTCCCTGGGCGTTTACCGTCTTATGTAGTCTGGAAGATGTGTGGATGGTGGGGTGGGTGCAGTTTTCTCTGTGGTGGGGTTGGGTGGACTGTCCAGGGCTCTGTGGAGCCGGAGGGCGCTACTGCACTGGGCCCCGGTCTGATGGGCCTGGGCCCCCCTTCCCTGGCGGGTCGCGGAGGGTGGGAGTGCCTACTGGGGTCAGCGGGGGAGCTGGCCCCAGGGAGGGGTTACCTGCCCCTCCCTTCCTTCCCTCCCCATCTCCAGCTGCCTCCCTCTTCCCGCTCCTCCACAACCACCCACACATGCAGGGCCTTGGAGTGGGGGTATGTCACCAGGGTGCAGAGGAGGCTACCCCCCCCCCCCCCCCCCCCGTCCCCTTCTGGCTGCCTCTGCCTCAATTTTATCCCACAACTTAGACATTCACATTATTCACACTCTTATTACACATACATATAGGATCTTGGGGGTGGGCACAATCACGGAGTCCAAATTACCATCAGGGTGTATACCTCACCCCTGACGTCGTTGCCCACCTCTCAATTTTAAATACACTTAGTCATTGAGGGCTAGCAGGAGGGACTATGCGCTTACCTGCTGCTCCTTGGCAGGTAGCTCCATGCCCTCCTGGGTTTTAATTGCACCTTAGAACACATATGCATCAACACTACAATGAGCGGGTGGAGGGAGGTTTGGAGTCTTCTCCCACCCCCATTCTCTGCGGCCTGCTGGAGCGGGAGGGCTAGTAGGAGGAGTTGGCCGTCCGACTGCGGTCTGGGGTGTGGGGCCTCCCTGCTGCTGCGGAGTCGGGGTGGTCTGCCTCTCCCCACCGCAGGGAAAAGGGTAACACCACCTGGGTCTGGGTGCAATTCCCCCCTCCAGGGGCAAGGGTACCTAGACCCGGTTTGTAGAGTACGCTTGGGGAGTGTGATTGTGTGTACAGCGTCTCTTTATGTCTGTCTCCACGTTGGTTGAGTGTGGAGTAAGTGCATATGAGAGCATGAGGGTGGGAATGGATGTTTGTGTCTGTGTGTGCCTGTATGTCTGTGTCTATATGTCAGGTTGGGTATCAGACGCCACCTCTCTGGGGACACCTCAGGCCCTCCAAGGTTTGGAGGCCTATCTCCACCCACCACCACTTCCCCTGCCGGTGGCGGACTCCCTCAGGTGTCGGTGTGTTGGTGGTTCTTTGTGTCTGGGGGTGGGCGTCCGGGTACACACCGGCTCACTCCTTGGCGGCCGCTTGTCGGGGCCTGGGGCCTGGGGCTCACTCGGGCCCCTTTGGAGGTGGGGTGCCCCCGGCCTCTCGGCCTGGGGCTCGGTCACTCAGGCACGGCTGGGGGCCGGCGGAGCTCACGGGCGCGTCACTGCAACTCCCCCTGACTTCTGCTCCGCGGCTGCTGGGTGAGCCCTCATCTGGGACTCTCCTCAGCTCTTACTGGAACAGTGGCGCGGCTGCCCCTCTGTTGGTCTTCCATGGTCTCTTGTGTTCTGGGGGCCTCTGGATGTCTGGAGTTTTGATCTCCTCCATACCCGCTTCACACCCTGGAGGACGGGGCTGTGGCCCCCCCACACTCCCTAGCAGATCATTACATGGAGAAACCTTTGGAATGCAAGCATGCTGATCCACACAGGTATGCACACATGGGTATTCACAGACGCGGACTAAAGCTTTCTTGGCTGCTGCCTCAAAGCACACTGTGCGCTGTCTATCTTGCGTGCTGCACAATATCGTTTATTATTTAGTAAATATTGATATCTATGACTAGCTAGTTTATTGTGATGGTGCTTTGTTTTCTCTATTATTATGTTGCTCTTTGTTGTTTGCTGTCTCCTCTGTTTGTTTTTTTTGTTTGTTTGTTTGTTTTTTTTCTCCATACAGGTGACCCAGGAGTTC
Source organism: Astatotilapia calliptera (assembly GCF_964374335.1). Taxonomy (NCBI): domain Eukaryota; kingdom Metazoa; phylum Chordata; class Actinopteri; order Cichliformes; family Cichlidae; genus Astatotilapia; species Astatotilapia calliptera. Next base: position 39,951,229 of record NC_137435.1, on the reverse strand, counting down.
TTTTTTTTTTTTTTCTCTCTCTTCCCCCCCCTTCTCACCGTCTCTGCTCCCCTTTGGTTTTCTTTCTTTCTCTCCCCCTCTTTCTCTCATTCATTCCCCCTGTCCTATTTATTTAAAAAAAAAAAAAAAATGACAAAGGATGAACTGAAGCTCTGCCATCACGTAATGTCGCATACTGCTGTTTCTGATGTCATTTAAAAAAAAAAAGAAAAAACTTGAATAAAATTAAAAATATAAATGTTAAAAATGAGAAAAGTAGAAGCAGTCATGTCCAAAAGAAGAGGAATCTAACGGTGTTTGAATGGTTTTTCTAAGTTGAACGGTTTTGAAGGAGTTAGATGCCAAAAAACGTACGGAATATATAATAATAAAGATTAGAAGAACAATACTGTGAATGCTTTTCAAGCATTCACACTAATAATAAAGATTAGAAGAACAATACTGTGAATGCTTTTCAAGCATTCACACTAATAATAAAGATTAGAAGAACAATACTGTGAATGCTTTTCAAGCATTCACACTAATAATAAAATAGAATAAAGATTACAACAACAATACTGTGAATGCTTTTAAAGGATTCACACTAATTACAACAACAATACTGAATGCTTTTACAAGCATTCACACTAATTATGATGGGCGAAATAATCATTGGTAATGTTGCAAGGGAGCCAGAATAAACCTTTCTCAACTTCGATGTGAGTGACTGTAGTAACTAAAATTTGAAAAATACCTGCAACTGACATGATCTGGTAGTAAAAACACTAGAGTGTTACCTAGGCAACTAGAGCCTGGGATATGTGCAAGTGACCAGTCACCAGCTTCAAACCTATGTGCAGCGAATGAATTACTCTCAGTCTTTACACAGCTTTGACAACCAGAAGGAAACTAGTGAGCTAATTCCCTGCTAGCTTTTAACTCCGTTAAACTTCATAAGTTCTGTCTTTATTGATGCCTGGATGTTAAACTTAATTGTTACACCTGGTAAAGCAGCAACGCTGATCATTTTGTTAAAGATGACAGAATTTAGACAGTTTTTAACTATCAGTGATGCCACAGTGTTCGTTTGTGTAGCACCCCACCCGTTATACTGAGTTTAAACCCACTCACCTCAGTTTCGACCCCCTAGGTGGGGTGGTAGGTTCGTTACAGCCCGGATACCACCCATGGATGTTGTATAGACAGGAATCGGGGAAACTAACAGTAAACCCTTTGCCTGCAGGTTAGACTTAACCAGTAGTAAAAAACAACCCCAAACAACTCTTTAACACAAAACAGAACGTTTACTGAACGTAAGCATAGGAAAAATAATGTACAGCACACACCCTTTTTAACTCAAATGATATTCCACTTCCTGAAACAAATGAAATATACTTTGTAAATGAACTTAGTCCCTTTGAAATGCTATTAAATTATTTGAACTCAAGTTTTCACCTCTTGGTGATTATTTCACAAATACATCATTTGAAATATGTTATATGAATAAACTAAACACACAGTACTCACACATGGGCCCCACACACATTCACACTTGTTGCAGGCCTGATTGTTGCTCATGCTGGACGATGGCGAGACATCCTCTTCTCCCCAGTAAGAGCAGAAACAATCTGATTTACAGTCCAGTTGTTCGGTAGTTCGCTGCTCACCAGTCCCAAATTGTGAACAGTTTGGTTCATCTTTAGTTATATGATAATAACAATTCTATCTTGATATGCTATGTCTTATCACAGGTTAATTTTTCCTGGGTCGCGTAGCAGCCAACAACTCCTCCAGAGAGGCTGTCCTGGTGAGGGAGAAGTTCATGGCCCGCTTCTCGGCGGAGGGAGCAGTGTCTTGGCAGCCAATAGAATAGCCCAGCGACTTCCCCACAACAGCTCTGAGCCACCCACAAACCTCTGAAGAGTGTTCCTGCCTTTTTTTTTTTAAATTATTCTTAATAAATGGTGCTCTACTCCAAAATAAACTAACCTCTCTTTATTCTCTTAAATAATTGGTCTTCACTATGTTCCTATATTCAAAGGAGCTTGCAAAGAAAGGTGTCTGGACGCCTTTCTTTGCAAGCTCCTTTGACTACGATGACCTGGATGACTGAGAACCTTCACAGACATATGTTCCTATATAGTAGTATATTTTTTCATTAGTATAATATGAAATAAATTCTACATGTGTCAAGCTGTGTGCCAATATTTGCTGTGTAGTAGAACTGAGACACTACTAAAATTTATTTGAAATAATATTCAAATTCTCAAACAGAAAAACATTAAACATAAATATATAAAATGTAACTATTTACAGAGAGACAGAGAAAAAGGACTCAGCTTAAAGTGGAAGAGCCTCAGGGAGAAGGAGAAGAAAAATAAGAACATTGTTTCTGCCCGGGAGAGCTTGCTGCCTCATCAGAAAACTACTGATCGCTAGGGTCCAATGTTTCCAAAATTAACACAGCTGTGCTGTTTTCAAAAACTAATTTATAAATTTAAAATTTCACTAATTCTCTCGTCTGAGGCAGCATGCTCTCCAGAGCAGGAACAAGGCCGAGGAGGAAATGCTCCATTGGAGACTGGCGTGGCCTCTTCAGGGACTCCAGGATGGCCAGCTCCACCGCTGATGGACCGTCCTGGGACTTCGTCCGCCTCGGAGCCGTCCTCCTCTGTGGGCCTGTAAAACACAGCACAAAACAACACAAAGTAATGAGAAGGCTGCTACTAGATTTTCAACATTGAAAAAAACAGGATGTAAAAAGCTATCAGTGCTTGCTGTACATACATGTGGGTGCAGCAGCAGGAGCTAAGGGACCAGGGACTGGGGAGCCAGGAGAAGCAACAGGGGATGCTCTGCTGCAGCATCAGTTGGCTCTGTCAAGACAATATTAAATGTTGACAGGTTGAAAACAATAGTCATAGAGAAATTATATACAGTGGTCCCTCATTTATTGCAGCAGGGGTTCTCAGAATAACTAGCTCCTCGCCACACACTTTATAGACTTTGTCACACACACATGAGTAGGGATGGGTATAGTTTAGGTTTTATCCGATACCAGTACCAAACCGGTACTTTTGAAACTGTGCCGGTGCTTAAACGGTGCTCAAACCGGTGCTTAAAGAATGGAGAACACAAAATTGGTCCAAAAACCTCTCATGTTCAGCTGTTTTTTTGTAAAAAGATAACAATGTTAGCCTTTTCTGCAGCTGTAGGGGATTTATGGTATCACTCTTGGCTGGAAGCAGTGCTTAAACAATGGAAAAAAAACACAAACTTTGTCGAAAAACCTCTCATGTTTAGCTGTTTCCCACTTTTTCTTTGGTCATTTTAGCCTTTTTGGCCAGGGTGAAGGGAGTATCTGCCATCAAACAAGAAGACAGCCGCATGTAGCTATGATGATGTTTGCTAGTTCACCTTACATGCATTAATGTAATAACGTGGTTAGCCTACTCAACGTAAATTACACACGAACAACATTAAGCTACTCACGCAGAGAAGAACGGCTGCTGCTGCATCATCATCCTCATCATTTCTGCTACACTGGCAGGGCTAGGGGCCAGGACTCTCCTCTGCGGGTTTTTGGGGGATGTTGCTCCGGGTCAGATAACAGACAACCCACGGGCAGTAGATGTGCTCGGTGTGAGGTCTCACAGCAACACTATCAAATACGGCGCATTTCTTGGCTTTTAACAAAATGCTATGCGTCGCCAGGTGTTTCATCAGATTCGAGTTGTTACCTCCTTTGCACAGTATCACAGTATCACCTTAAAGCACTTGTTGCAGGCTGCTGAGTTTGCATATTTTGCTGTGAAGTACAGCCAGACTTTGACCGCTTCGCCTTGGCCATTTTTAATCTGTAGTTCTGCTCTAAAAGAACGTACGTACCTGGGCCCGCCTACTACGCTTGCAAAGGTAAAATGATTGGCTGGAATCCAAAGTGTATGACATCTCAGGGAAAAAAAAGCACCGAAATAAGGCACCGAAATGTGCGCTGCTTTTCGGTCTGGTTACTACCGTTTATGTCAGAACCGGTACCCATCCCTACACATGAGCATTAGTCACAGTTCTCACAAGTTGATTCTCAAAGTGCAAACCTTTGTAGATTTCAAAACGTAGTAAAAGTGTTATTATGCCGCGTTTTTTTTTCATCTGCCTGCCACTTTTGTGCACCTTTTTCCCTCCCGGTGCAGGTGTCTATTTCCGAATGAGGGTAATAGTAATGGGTGTTTTTGTGCTGTTTTTTCTATTGGACGTGATGGTTATCAAAACCAAACATGATCAATTTGGCAAGCACAGGAGACACGACACGGAGGAGATTTGTCAATCAGGCTGCAGAATGCAATTCGCATTGTTGAAAGTTGTACTGTGCAATAAAAAAACCTGACAACATGCATAAATTAACTACCTACATTAATTCATTGTAAACATACCTTCTGACTGTGACTCCCCTGCTGCCTCTCCGAGCTCTCCGTGGTCCTCGGGGTGGGGAAGTTCTCCACGGTCCCGACCATATTGCCGCTAGTCTCCCACAGAGTGAGAAAGGGGTCCAGAAACCCCATGACCACGAAGAACTTCCATCTCCTCCCCAATCCTGCTGCAGACCAACTCCTCTTCTCGTTCTCCGTCCTCTTCTCCTTGGATTATGTGTCCCTGAGGCTCTTCCACTTTCTCCTGCAGATGTCCTCTGAATAAACACATTATCTTGTTAGCGGAAAGGTATTTGTACATCTGTGGGAAAATAGCGGTGGCTTGCTAGCTTTTTGCGCAGCTCCCCCGGGTCAGTCAAAAATTTCAAAAGAGAAATTATTGAACTTACCAGGTTGCCCGATCTCTTCACATATCTTCCTCCAATCTAGGTCCTGTTTATTCATGTCTCGGTACAAAAAGCAGGTGTTGTCGTACAGCTCCAGATGGTTTGCTACAGCGTTGATGAGCCTTTCCTCCATATTGAATGAAGAATGAATGGCTTTGGCTGGACCTGCCCCTTTGAACTAGGTCAGAGCCACGTCACCAGGTTCCTGATTGGTTGTTGCGGTGCGACTTGACGCTGGAGTTCAGATTTTTCCAAGTCGAGCGTTAGACGCGATACGAATGCACAAAATGCAACACACAAACTGACGCGAGTATTTTTATTCACGCGTCAAACACGTCAGTCGCGCTGACGTGTTTTCAGACGCAAATCTGCTTCTGAATTTTCGCGGAACCTCCAGTTGCGTTTCATCGTGCTCCTCCATTGACTTTACATGTAAACTTGACGCTCTGGTCGTGTCTATCGGGTTCGGTGTGAACGCACCGTAAGAGTTGCATACCAGGAAATCATACTTTATGATTAACATCATAGTTTTTGTTGCTCTACCTACAATTACCTTGTGACAAATTACAGGGCAAATTACATTCCGGTTACATTTACATCACATGAAATTAACTGTGAACACCTTATGTTACTGTGGCATTTAAGTCCATGGGAATTATGAGTATCTACTCCTGAATTCCCATCCGGGCTATACCCTCCCCCTTCTAGACGTGCTTGATGCTCCTATAACACAAAAATCTGTGCTCTGTACATCAAGCTCTAACTTAAAACAGGAAGGGCATAGTGGTAGCGGGTGACACCATGAAGTCTGGCAAGTGTTAACTCGTGAATCTCTATAAGTACCACTTCCCACTAAAACCCCATGGCTCAAAACCTCTACAGGCTGATCAGATGATTGTCCGAGTTCATCATAACTCAGTCTCACCACAGGCCTCTTTAGTCTTTGTGGCTGGCCCACCGCATGCTCCTCTGCTTTCAGTGACATCCCATTCTCTTTGGCTTCCTCCTCAGGGCCAATCACTGTAACTGCCTCAGAGTTCAGATGGAGATCTGGAGGGTTATAATCATCTGGATTTCTTTCAACATCTGCCAAATGAGTGGTTGAACTCTCAAGATGCAACACATTTGGCTTTTGACCTCGGTCCCTCAAAAACTGTTCTGACAGTAACGGAAGGTTTTCTCAATCCATGTGTGAGACTCGTGTCAAACATGCATCTTCAGATTCAGACTCTGAAGAAGATATTGTATCTCCCAGATTTTCAACTGGTTTAGCCTTGGCGAATCCCCTTTGGGATCGAGTGCCAGGTCTAGCAAACGACTCTGGTTCAATATTCAATTCAATTCAATTCAATTTTATTTATATAGCGCCAAATCACAACATAAGTCGCCTCAAGGCGCTTCATAGATACAGAGAAAAACCCAACAATCATATGATCCCCTATGAGCAAGCACTTTGGCAACAGTGGGAAGGAAAAACTCCCTTTTAACAGGAAGAAGCCTCCGGCAGAACCAGGCTCAGGGAGGGGCGGGGCCATCTGCTGCGACCGGTTGGGGTGAGAGAAGGAAGACAGGATAAAAGACATGCTGTGGAAGAGAGACAGAGGTTAATAACAGATATGATTCAATGCAGAGAGGTCTGTTAATACATAGTGAGCGAGAAAGGTGACTGGAAAGGAAAAACTCAATGCATCATGGGAATCCCCGGCAGCCTACGTCTATTGCAGCATAACTAAGGGAGGATTCAGGGTCACCTGGTCCAGCCCTAACTATATGCTTTAGCAAAAAGGAAAGTTTGAAGCCTAATCTTGAAAGTAGAGATAGTGTCTGTCTCCTGAATCCAAACTGGAAGCTGGTTCCACAGAAGAGGGGCCTGAAAACTGAAGGCTCTCCCTCCCATTCTACTTTTAAATACTCTAGGAACAACAAGTAGGCCTGCAGAGCGAGAGCGAAGTGCTCTAATAGGGTGATATGGTACTACAAGGTCATTAAGATAAGATGGGGCCTGATTATTTAAGACCTTGTATGTGAGGAGCAGGATTTTGAATCCTGGATTTAACAGGAAGCCAATGAAGGGAAGCCAAAACAGGAGAAATATGCTCTCTCTTTCTAGTCCCTGTCAGGACTCTTGCTGCAGCATTTTGGATTAGCTGAAGGCTTTTCAGTGAGTTTTTTGGACATCCTGATAATAATGAATTACAGTCGTCCAGCCTGGAAGCAATAAATGCATGAACTAGTTTTTCAGCGTCACTCTGAGACAGGATATTTCTAATTTTAGAGATGTTGCGCAAATGGAAGAACGCAGCCATCCAGGTCTTTATGTCTTTAAGACATTCCTGCAGTTTAACTAATTGGTGTGTGTTATCTGGCTTCATGGACAGATAGAGCTGGGTGTCATCTGCATAGCAGTGAAAATGTATGCTATGTCTTCGAATGATACTGCCTAAGGGAAGCATGTATAATGTAAACAGAATCGGTCCTAGCACTGAACCCTGTGGAACTCCATAATTAACCTCAGTGTGTGAAGAGGACTCTCCATTTACATGAAAAAATTTGAGTCTATTAGATAGATATGATACAAACCACTGCAGTGCAGTACCTGTAATACCTACAGCATGTTCTAATCGCTCTAATAGGATATTATGGTCAACAGTATCGAACGCTGCACTGAGGTCTAGCAGGACAAGCACAGAGATGAGTCCACTGTCAGAGGCCATAAGAAGATCATTTGTAACCTTCACTAAAGCTGTTTCTGTGCTGTGATGAGCTCTGAAACCTGACTGAAACTCTTCAAATAAACCATTCCTCTGCAGATGATCTGTTAGCTGTTTGACAACTACTCTTTCAAGGATGTTTGATATGAAAGGAAGGTTGGAGATTGGCCTATAATTAGCTAAGACTGCTGGGTCTAGAGATGGCTTTTTGAGTAAAGGTTTAACTACAGCCAGCTTGAAGGCCTGTGGTACATAGCCGATCATTAGAGATAGGTTGATCATATTTAAGATCGAAGAATTAATTAATGGCAGGACTTCTTTGAGCAGTTTTGTAGGAATCGGGTCTAAAAGACACGTTGATGGCTTGGAGGAAGTAATTATTGAAGTTAACTCAGAAAGATCAATTGGAGAAAAAGAGTCTAACTTAACATCAATGGTACTAAGAGTAGCTGTAGATAATATTACATCTGTGGGATGATTACTGGTAATTTTTTCTCTAATGATAAAAATTTTATTTGTGAAGAAGTTCATGAAGTCATTACTAGTTAACGTTAAAGGGATGGTTGGCTCAACAGAGCTCTGACTGTTTGTCAGCCTGGCTACAGAGCTGAAGAGAAACCTAGGGTTGTTCTTATTTTCTTCAATCAGTGATGAATAGTAAGATGTTCTGGCTTTGTGGAGGGCTTTCTTATAAAGCAGCAAACTATTTCTCCAGGCTAAATGATGATCCTCTAAATTTGTGACACGCCATTTCCTCTCCAGATTACGAGTCATCTGCTTTAGGGTACGTGTTTGAGAATTATACCACGGAGTCAGGTACTTCTGATTAGAGACCTTAGTTTTCACAGGAGCTACAGTATCCAGAGTCGTACGTAGTGAGGAGGTGAAATTATTAACAAGATAATCGACCTCTGTTGGGGTAGCGTTCAGATAGCTGCTCTGCTCTATGTTGGTACAGGGCATTGAAGATGATAACAGTGGGTGGATTATATTCTTAAACTTAGTTGCAGTGCTTTCAGAAAGACATCTACTTTGATAAAGTCTACTCTCCACCGCTGTGTAATCAATTATTGTAAATGTAAATGTTATCAGGAAATGATCAGACAGGAGAGGGTTTTCAGGAAACACTGTTAAATGTTCAGTTTCTATGCCATATGTTAAAACAAGATCTAGAGTGTGATTAAAGTGGTGGGTGGGTTCTTTTACATTTTGAGAGAAACCAATTGAGTCTAATAACAGATTAAATGCCATGTTGAGGCTGTCATTTTTAGCATGTACATGGATGTTAAAATCACCCACAATAATTGTTTTATCTGAGCTCAGAACTAAATCAGATAAAAAGTCTGAGAAATCAGACAGAAACTCTGTGTAAGGCCCAGGTGGACGATAGATGATAACAAGTAAGACTGGTTTCTGAGTTTCACAGCTGGGGTGGACGAGGCTAAGCATCAGGCTTTCAAATGAATTAAAAGTCTGTCTGGGTCTTTCATTAATTGATAGGCTGGTGTGAAAAATTGCTGCCACACCGCCTCCCCCCCCCCCCCCCCCCCCGGCCTGTGCTTCGAGATTTCTGGTAGTTAGAATGACTCGGGGGTGTTGATTCATTTAAACTAACATAATCATCCTGCTGCAACCAGGTTTCTGTAAGGCAGAGTAAATCAATTTGTTGATCAATTATTAAGTCATGTACTAACAGAGACTTGGAGGAGAGAGACCTAATATTTAATAATCCACATTTCACTGTTTTACTCTTTGGTTCAGATGTGGATACTGTATTGTTCTTTCTTTGTAATTGTTTATGTTTAAGTTGTTTGTTGATGGTTGGAGGACTATAAATACCTTGGAGTACACATTGACAATAAACTGGACTGGGCTAAAAACACCACAGCACTTTACAGGAAGGGCCAGAGTCGTCTCTATTTTTTGAGGCGACTGAGGTCCTTCAACATCTGTCAGAAAATGCTGAGGATTTTCTATGAGTCTGTTGTGGCCAGTGCGATCCTCTATGCTGTTGCATGCTGGGGGAGCAGGCTGAGGGTCGCAGATGCCAACAGACTTAATAAACTGATCCGTAAGGCCAGCAATGTTGTGGGGATGGAGCTGGACTCCCTCAAGGTGGTGTCGGAGAGGCGGATGCTGTCCAAGATAAAGACAATGTTGGATAACACCTCCCACCCACTCCATGACATGTTGGTCAGTCACAGGAGCTCGTTCAGTGAGAGACTGAGATTACCGAAAAGCACCACTGAACGACACAGGAAATCATTCCTGCCTGTGGCCATCTCCCTGTACAACGCATCCACTTAACACACTGTTTGCTGCTACAGCTACACATGTTTCTTTTCCAACTATTTATTTATAAGTGACTTATGTATGTATGTATGTATATATATGTATATATTGTACTATTCTTAGTTAGCGTATTGTCTGTCTTGTCTTAATGTTGGTTTAAAATGGAGCACTGTAACAAAAAATAATTTCCCCCAGGGATCAATAAAGTATTCTGATTCTGATTCTGATTCCATCCAAAGTGGGATGGATGCCGTCTCTCCTAACAAGACCAGGTTTCCTCCAGAAGGTTTGCCAATTATCTATGAAGCCCACATCGTTTCTGGGACACCACTCAGACAGCCAGCAATTTAAGGAGAACATGCGGCTAAACATGTCACTCCTGGTCTGATTGGGGAGGGGACCAGAGAAAACTACAGAGTCCGACATTGTTTTGGCAAAGTTGCACACCGATTCAATATTGATTTTAGTGACCTCCGATTGGCGTAACCGGGTGTCATTACTGCCGACGTGAATTATGATCTTACTGAATTTACGTTTACCCTTAGCCAGCAGTTTTAAATTTCCTTCAATGTCGCCTGCTCTGGCCCCTGGAAGACAATTGACTATAGTTCCCGGTGTCTCTAGCTTCACATGTCTGAGAACAGAATCACCAATTACCAGAGTTTGACCCCCGGCGGGTGTGTCGCCGAGTGGGGAAAAACGGTTAGACACATGAACGGTTTGGTGGTGTACCTGGGGCTTCTGTTTAGGACTATGCTTCCTCCTCCCCGTGACCCAGCCGCCCTCTTTCCCCAGCTGCTTGGGGTCTGCCGGGGAACAGCTAGCGGGGCCTACGCTATCTTCGGCTGCACCAGCTACAGGGGCCTGGCTAGCTATGGGTGAATGAAGGGTGTGAAGCCGAGTCTCCAATTCAGTAATCCTGGCCTCCAGCGCTGTAAATATGCTACATTTGTTACAGATATCATTACTGCTAAAGGAGGCCGAGGAGTAACTAAACATCTGACACAATGAGCAAGAAAGTGCAGGAGGGACAGGTGAAGTAGCCATGGTGCTAACGAGTCGGCTACAAGCTAAGCTAAGCTAAGCTAGCGAAACAGTACAGAGACAGTGAGTGAATACTTTGGCTATAAATTAGGTAGTGAGTACACAGAAAGTGTGCTTCGGATGAAGCACGCGAAGATTATACTATGGAAAAGAATGTATTTAAAAGTTGTTAATTAAATTGCTAAGCAAATAAGCTACTCAGAAACACCACTGTGTTTGAGCAGGAACAGGAAGTGATACTCTACCGCAGAGCGAGCGAACACCAAGTGACAGCGCCACCATTTGGTAGTCTTACTAGATACCCAATGGGTAGCAAGTGGTTACGATACACCATTTTCTCCACCCCCAGGTTTCACTCTGTATATTGGTAGATGGGGCAATTTGTCAAGCACAATTTAAGGTGCAGTTCTCCACTTATTCTTCAACTTGTGCTTTCCAGTAACACCAAAATTCTTCATCAACACTTGGTCTCCTGGTGCCAAGCTCTGTTCTTTCATATGCTTGTCATGAGCTTTCTTGTTTTTCTGATGACTTTTGTGAGCAGCCTCTGTTGCTAGGCAGTTAGCTTGTTGCAAATCAGCTTTCAGCTTAGCTATGTACTGGGGGTGCGTCAGACTGCTTTGTGTCTCATCCTTGATTCCGAAACAGATGTCCACAGGCAGCCAGGCTTCTCTGCCAAACATTAGCAGGTAGGGTGAGTACCCGGTTGCTTCTGTACGCATGTACAAAATGACTGATGGATTGATTCCACGTGTGTTTCTTCTTGGGATCCAATGTTCCCAGCATGGAAAGTAACATCCAGTTAAATCTCTGCGGCTGTGGATCTCCTTGGGGATGATAAGGGGTTGTCATGGATTTCTGGATCCCTAAAACTCTTAGAAGATCTTGGATCAGCTTACTCTCGAAATCATGTCCCTGGTCAGAATGTATCCATGCTGAAAGTCCATAATGTACAAATTACCGTTCACTCAGAATCTTGGCTACTGTAGAGGCTTTTTGGTCTTTAGCTGGAAAAGCTTGTGCATACCTGGTAAAGTGATCAGTCACTACTAGAATGTTAGCATATCCCTGGGAGTCTGGCTCTGGGACAGAAAATTGATACACACCAGATCGAGTGGCCCACTGCTGGTAAATTTGGTTCAATGGTGCAGCTCGCTGTTTGGGTGCTTTGCGTGCAACACATTTCCTGATGTACTGCTCAATTTCTGTACTCATCCTAGGCCAGCACAATCGGTCTCGTATGAGCTCCACAGTCTTGTCCACCCCCAGGTGACCTGACTAATCATGAAGCGATCTAAGCACCATGTCCTCTTCCACCATGGGAATTTTGTAGTATCCACTATGCAAATCCAAGACTGAGAACCACCTGCTTCCAGACAAACAGTCCAAAGCCTTGTGAATACAGGGTACTGTATATTGGTCAGGAATAGCTCTGCGATTTAGGGTTCGATAGTCCACGCACATGCGCAACCGCTCCGTTTATTTTTGTAGTAAGACAATGGGGGAAGCATAGGGACTCCTTAATTCTTTTATTATCCCTGCTGCCAGAAGTCCTTGAAGGTGGCAGCGTAAGTCATTCAGATCACCTGTGGCTACACGGCGGGACCACACTTGGAAGGGGTCAGCTAGACAGATGTGGTGTTGAACTCCTTTAGCCAAACCCACATCTGTCGAGAAAACATTACCTCTCTCTGCAAGTTTCTGACTAAGCCTCTGTTTCCATTCAGCTGGTATAGGAGAGTCCCCAAAATTAAAAAGAGATGGGTCAAGCTTAGGGGAAGCTTTTGTGTTTGGGCCTGAGCCATCAGTCACTACAGGGAGTGGAGAATTATTAGGCAAGTTGTATTTTTGAGGAATAATTTTATTATTGAACAACAACCATGTTCTCAATGAACCCAAAAAACTCATTAATATCAAAGCTGAATGTTTTTGGAAGTAGTTTTTAGTTTGTTTTTAGTTTTAGCTATTTTAGGGGGATATCTGTGTGTGCAGGTGACTATTACTGTGCATAATTATTAGGCAACTTAACAAAAAACAAATATACCCATTTCAATTATTTATTTTTACCAGTAACACCAATATAACATCTCCACATTCACAAATATACATTTCTGACATTCAAAAACAAAACAAAAACAAATCAGCGACCAATATAGCCACCTTTCTTTGCAAGGACACTCAAAAGCCTGCCATCCATGGATTCTGTCAGTGTTTTGATCTGTTCACCATCAACATTGCGTGCAGCAGCAACCACAGCCTCCCAGACACTGTTCAGAGAGGTGTACTGTTTTCCCTCCTTGTAAATCTCACATTTGATGATGGACCACAGGTTCTCAATGGGGTTCAGATCAGGTGAACAAGGAGGCCATGTCATTAGTTTTTCTTCTTTTATACCCTTTCTTGCAGCCACGCTGTGGAGTACTTGGACGCGTGTGATGGAGCATTGTCCTGCATGAAAATCGTGTTTTTCTTGAAGGATGCAGACTTCTTCCTGTACCACTGCTTGAAGAAGGTGTCTTCCAGAAACTGGCAGTAGGACTGGGAGTTGAGCTTGACTCCATCCTCAACCCGAAAAGGCCCCACAAGCTCATCTTTGATGATACCAGCCCAAACCAGTACTCCACCTCCACCTTGCTGGCGTCTGAGTCGGACTGGAGCTCTCTGCCCTTTACCAATCCAGCCACGGGCCCATCCATCTGGCCCATCAAGACTCACTCTCATTTCATCAGTCCATAAAACCTTAGAAAAACCAGTCTTGAGATATTTCTTGGCCCAGTCTTGACGTTTCAGCTTGTGTGTCTTGTTCAGTGGTGGTCGTCTTTCAGCCTTTCTTACCTTGGCCATGTCTCTGAGTATTGCACACCTTGTGCTTTTGGGCACTCCAGTGATGTTGCAGCTCTGAAATATGGCCAAACTGGTGGCAAGTGGCATCTTGGCAGCTGCACGCTTGACTTTTCTCAGTTCATGGGCAGTTATTTTGCGCCTTGGTTTTTCCACACGCTTCTTGCGACCCTGTGGACTATTTTGAATGAAACGCTTGATTGGTCGATGATCACGCTTCAGAAGCTTTGCAATTTTGAGACTGCTGCATCCCTCTGCAAGATATCTCACTATTTTTTGAGCCTGTCAAGCCCTTCTTTTGACCCATTTTGCCAAAGGAAAGGACGTTGCCTAATAATTATGCACACCTGATATAGGGTGTTGTTGTCATTAGACCACACCCCTTCTCATTACAGAGATGCACATAACCTAATATGCTTAATTGGTAGTAGGCTTTCGAGCCTATACAGCTTGGAGTAGGACAACATGCATGAAGAGGATGATGTGGACAAAATACTCATTTGTCTAATAATTCTGCACTCCCTGTATATCAGCTACATGCAGGTGTGCAATCACAGTGCCCATGGGAATGGCAGTGTCTTTTAGTGACTGGTTGCTCATGAGCACCAGAAACCTGTCTCTAGCAAGCATCTTGGAGAACAGTACGGTTGGCTGCACTAGCACACTGGGGGGAAGAGCATGTGAAGATGCCCGTTCCGTAATGAGGATGCTGTCTCCAATAGTGTGAATGTCTTTAACTTTACAGATAGAGTACAAGCTATGTACAGGCTTTGAACAGGATATAAATATGAAAAACTATACAGAATATGAAATAAATAACTTTACAGAAATCTGAAATATACAGTTGTACAGAAATGGGAACTATGCAAGTTGTAAACAGTTGTAGGATTAAAAATTATCGTATGTACAGAATGATTATTTACACAGAGCTATACAGTAGTGCAGTTAAGATAAATGAGATATATGGATAATTTCTACAGAGGCTATATAAAGTGCTAGTGGTTGTGAGTGGTGGTTCAGTCCATGTTATTATTGTGTGTTTGAGGGTACAGTTGTCCATTGTGGGTGTGTGTATGTTCAGTCCATATGTTAATGTGGGTCAGATGTCAGGAGGCAGAGTTCAGGAGTCTGACAGCTGTGGGGAAGAAGCTTTTCCGGTACCTGGTGGTCTTAGTCCGGAGGCTCCTGTAGCGCCTCCCAGAGGGCAGGAGGGTGAAGAGTCCATGTGATGGGTGACTGGGGTCAGGATGCTCTCGATGGTGCAGCGATAGAAGTTCACCAGGATGTCTGAGGACACGTGGTTCTTCCTCAGAGTCCTCAAGAAGAAGAGGCGCTGGTGAGCCTTCTTGACCAGCTTGGAGCAGTTGGTCGTCCAGATGAGATCCTCGGCGATGTGGACTCCCAGGAACTTGAAGCTGCTCACACGCTCCACAGCTGTCCCCTTAATGTGGATGGGTGGATGTGGGTCAGCATTCCTCCTGTAGTCCACGATGAGCTCCTTAGTCTTCTCAGTGTTAAGCAGCAGGTTGTTTCTGTCGCACCACTCAGCCAGACGATCCACCTCCTCCCAATCACCGTGGTGTGATCTGCAAACTTAATGATGGTGTTGGAACCATCAGCAGGTCTGCAGTCGTGGGTGAAGAGGGAGTAGAGGAAAGGGCTCATCACACAGCCTTGTGGTACACTGGTGTTCATCGTGATGGTAGATGAGCAGTGGTTATCCAGCCGGACATGTTGGGGGCGGTTGGTCAGAAAGTCCAGTAACCATTTGCAGATGAGGGAACTGATGCCCAGGTCTGTCAGTTTCCTGATGAGTTGTGAGGGGTGGATTGTATTGAATGCTGAACTGAAGTCTATAAACAGCATTCTGGCGTAGGTGTTGTTGTTGTCCAGGTGTGAGAGGACAGAGTGAAGTGCGATGGAGACTGCATCCTCTGTGCTCCTGTTCTGGCGGAGGCAATCGTGCTTTTGTCTCAGCTCCACCGAACCTCTGGAATAGTCTTCCTGTTACTATTCGTGCCTTGGACTCTGTTAAATCTTTCAAAACACAGTTGAAAACATACTTATTTAATTTGGCATTCCCCACTAGCTAGTGCCCTTATTTCATCTGTTTTATTTAAATAGTTTGAACCACTGCAGCAGGAGTGATTATTTAAGTTTTCCCTTTTCTTTGGCTGCGGTTTAAACTTGGCCCCCACCTTATTTGGCTTTTCGGCCCATCCCTCGGGTCATCTTAAGCCCTGTGTGGCACAAACAAAAAGACCTATCCTCCAGTCAGGCCTGTAGAAGTAGAGAGATGGGGAGAGGTAGCGGGACAGTGGGACACCAGAATTCATAGAGTTGTTTTCACCTGGTGGTGTCAGTGCGTGCCAGTCTACTTCCAAGCTCCAGGGTGGTGCTTTGTCCCAGTGTGGTGTGTGATATAGATCTCCATTCTCTTCTCTACACTGTATTCTACAATACACATGTGTGCAGTAAAGGATGAAACATAAATGTGTGATGTCTGTCTCTGTTCTAGAGTGGTTTTCATCCTACATATCTGTGTGTCTGCAAACCAGATTATGTCTGAATCTGCAGAGCTGCTGTGTGGAGTTTCTCAGGGCTCCATGCTGGGACCTATTTTGTTCTTAATTTACATTCTTCCTCTAGGCCAGCTAATACAGCAGTTTCCTGATGTATGTAATCATCTAATGTTTGAACAACAATTATTTACAGCTAAACCTAGACAGATTATTGCACTGGACAGTGCAATGTCTGACATTAAACAGCGACTGGGTGCTTTAGGTTCCTCACAGAAGTGTAGCCTCAGAAATGTAGGCATCATTTTTGATTAAGCTTTTTCATTGTAGCAAAACTTAAATCAGACAGTAACAACTGCTTTTTTCATTTGAGGAACATCTCAAAACTTAGATCAGTGGTGTCAACAAGTGAACCTGAGATGATAATCCACGCTTTTGTCTCTACAAGACTCAAATACTGTAATAGTCTGTTAATTTGTCTAAACAAGAAAGGCTTGGCTCATTTCCAGGTTGTTCAAAATTCTGCAGCGAGACTGCTGACTCGCTCAAACAAAGGAGCCCATATAACTCCTGTTGTAAAGTCGCTACACTGGCTACCAATCAGATCTAGGTTCCATTAAAAATTTTTGGCTTTAATCTTTGGAGCACTACATGGACATGAATGCACTTCCTCTATTTCTACGGAGTTTGGACTCTGGAGGCCTTCAAAAAGACATTTTTATTTCAAAAAGCTTTGAATCAGACTGGTGCGTTTATGATGTATTTATGACTGTATTGTGTTTTTGTTACCTCTCTTGTGAAGCACTTTGTGACATCTGTCTGTGAAATACGCTATATAAAGAAACTCTTACTATCCTTATGTTACTTCAATTAAAATTATGAGGCAGTTGTTAAATATAAAATAATGGGGCACATGTGTATTAAAGATAAAATATATATATATATATCTAACAGCAGCCACGCTGATGTTAATAAAACTACTTTTTAGGACAAGAATAAAAATTAAATCTATAGAAGAGTAAACATCCCAAACATACGACCTTACATAAACTTACATTTCCCCCATGATGTGGCAGCAGGCATGTTTCAACAAGCCGGCTGTATCCCCACGCTACATTAGCTTGTGTAATGAAGACAGTGCTGGTACCGTTTATTACACACACTGGTGAAAGTGTGTCATGGTCTGTAAGTTTAGGTTTAAAAAAATGCAAACAATCTTAAATAACATTATATTAGGTTATTACTAATTTGATTTGATTTGATTTGATTAGTCCAAAGACATGCAGCTTGTGGGGATAGGTTAATTGGATAATCCAAATTGCCACTAGGTGTGAATGTGAGTGTGAATGGTTGTCTGTCCCTGTGTGTTGGCCCTGCGACAGACTGGCGACCTGTCCAGGGTGTACCCCGCCTCTCGCCCTATGACAGCTGGGATAGGCTCCAGCGCCCCCCGCGACCCTGAAAAGGATAAGCGGAAGCGAATGGATGGATGGACTAATTTGATTAGGATATCATTTAATTTCAGTTAGCGTTAGCTATGTTTTTCATGTTTGCTCGATAACCATACCCAGCACATACCAGTAAAAACATGTTACCTCAGTAAAAGGGTCTGCACACTCTTACGGGGATTTTAGCTTCAGATTTTTATTGACTTTCAAAGTGTAGAACTCCAAACTGCAAGAACATTTCCAACGCGAGACAAAAAATGACTATTTTGGATGAGGATGTCCTTTCCAGGGGGCGGAGCTTCTAGAGAAAACATGACTGCTTTGTTTCATTTGAACATAATTCAAGGATAGATGGTAAGAAAAGAGGGAGGAGTGCATCATCACAGAAGAGAGACAGGCGGGTGAGAGAGGTAGACATTTGATGGGGTGGGACGTGAATGGAATGGATTGGCTGGAGAGATGGTGGAGGGGTTAGAGCAGTGGAGTCAAGCTGCTGTCTGGCCTAATGTACTCGCAGTGTGATTGGCTGGGATTGCAGACCTGCACACCTGATACCAGGCTCTGCTCTAATCGTCCTTTTCCTGTAGCTAGGCTCGGACAACGCTCCTTTCTCCTTTTATCTCCCTCAGCTCCTCTCTCTGCAAAGATCAGATTGCTAAAAGAGCGCCGCCCACCACCAGCTCTTCTTGCAGTTCTCTCTCAGTCTCACGCACACACACAAACAGCCTTCTGATTGCCATTCTTTTTGTCTTTTTACCCAGTTTACTGTGTTAATTTGCAAAAATAATGAAGAGCTCTTTTCACTTTAAGTAACAGACTCTCAGTAATTAATATACTCCAGCCCCACTTATCTTTAACCTTTATCACCGACTAAAGTAACTAGTGCTCACAGCATTCAGTCGCTGCAGCTACTCTTCTCACATATCAGGAGAGACTACCTCTCACAAAAAACCTGCTCACACAAATGCAGTTAGGCTTTTGTTACATTGTTGGGAAAGTTTAGCATAGGGATGTGAATTCATACAGAATCTAAATTCTGAACATTGCTGCTGCTTTTGGAAGCATCATTGTCTTGGTTCATACTGTCGTCAAATTCTTGACCCCCAAAAAACACTCCAAAAAAAAAAAAAGAACTCGCTGTTTGACTGCACGTTTTTAACCCCTGTCTCTATGTAAACGGGTCGATGAGGTTTGTTGTAAACACTACTTCGAGAAGTCAATAAGACCATAAAAGAACATTTAGAAATTCTGGGAAAATTTGCCAACTCTTAAAAACACACAACTTTTAACTATATTAACATTTATACAGGTCAGTGTAAAAAAATCAACAATAATAAACGTGTGTATTTGCGATCTAAAGAATCGGACTCTATGTATCCTGACACAGTTTTAGAGACAGCGCCAAGTGGCCATTCAAGGAACTGCAGTTTTTGGCACTTTTCAGCCCAGGTATTTGTTGCTTGCTTCTCCCATGATACACAAAGGTTATTTTTAACAGAGCCTCACAGGGGTGCTGATCAAGAAAATGCAAAGATACAATAGGTGTTGGAACAAATAAAAGTTTTTCTTTTTCTGTTGATGAGAGTCTTTGATGTCCCGTCCAATCCCATCCTATCTTGTGTTGTCCTGTGTTCGTCCTGCTTCCTCCTGTGTTAAAGCAGAGGAGACACAGTGAGTTGAAGAGGCCAGGTGTTGCTGTGTGTGCATTCTCAGTGTCACTGTGCACAGTGGCAGGACAAAGGCAGTATTGAGGAGGCAGGCATGGAGCAGGGAGCACAGGATACTCTTACAGACTGGCCAGTGTTTGTGCCAAGTCCTCCCTTCGTACACACAACAGACGCTGTGTTCAGTTTCTCCCCACTCCCAGCTTTGTCCTGTCTGCCTCTCTTTCTCTATCTCCCATTCCCTCTACCTCCTCTCCTCCTTTTTTTGTTTAGAACAGGTTGGCTTGCATTGGAGTCGGCATCTAGAGTATAGATGAGAGGCCCTGATACCAGAGGGCCTAAGAACAGACTTGTGCATTTGAGATCATTCTCTGAACTGCCAGAACACAAAGAAAAGAGGTGGTGGTGGAATGAACCTCAAAGAAACCGAGTTATGCTTCAAGCTCAGTCACATAGGCCAACGAAAACTGGCTGAATATACAGAATATTTGGTTTAGGATTAAGTCACGTCGCTGCTGTTGGATTTGAAATGACATCGTGTTACACAGTACTGCAGGTGAAAGTATCGCATTTGTGCTGAAAGCATAGGGGAAGCTACGGACACCTGAATACTTGGTATGTCAACAGAAAGCTAATAATGTTTTAAACAGGACATTTGAACAAAAGCCCTGAAAGCACAAAGAAGCCCTCTGCTGTCATGGTTACAGATTCCTTGGAGACTCTGACAGTTAGCTACGACGCTCCATATTGCTCACATCAGCCATTAATTGCCTCTTTTTTTTTTTTTTTTACTTTTATGATGCTTCTTTTTTCATCACATATAAGACAGCGACCTGTGACAAACTGATATGTTGGTGCTATGGAGAGAGAACCATATTTCTTTCCACATCGAAACACAGTTGACCCACAGTATTCGTGAGGGTTAGGGACCACCATCGCCCACAAATAGCAGCAATCCACAAGTACTTGACAAACCCTCTAAAAATGCTTATTACTGCCTGTGTTAATAGTTTGAACACTAAATATACCCTAAACTACCATCCTAAAAGACTTCAATATCATTTCAGAGTCATCAAATACAAAAATGTATTTCTGAATTTATGAGTCAGGGAAAAGATGAAAATAATTACAGAATATTTTAGATACACTCTATAAAAAAATCTGCAAATAGGCACATTTTCTGCAAATAACTTGGAGTTACATTCCAGAGAAAAATACTGAACCGCCACCGCGTTTAAGCAACTCTTTGGCGACGGTGGAAAGGAAAAACTCCTCCGGCAGAACCAGGCTCAGGGAGGGGCGGGGCCATCTACTGTGATGGTTGGGGTGAGAGGAGAGAGACAGGACAAAGACCCACTGTGGGAGAGAGCTGGACCTAGTACCCGTACTATGCCCTGAAGTATCAGCATTATTGTGATATGTGAGACTTGGCTTTGAAGGGCGTGAAGACTGAGTGAAGCGCCACAGAAGAAAACCAAATCTCAACATTTCAAAGAAATTACAGCCTCGGGCATTAACAGTGAATGTTTTCACTTAGCAGTATTTTACTTTACCTGAGAACCCAAACCACTTCATACAACATTCCACCTTCACCCATTTTTTGCTGTAAACCATATGTATTGCATTGTAGAGCAACTTGGTGTTAGTGTCTTAGCTTGCCGACTGGAGAAGCCAGGGATTAAAACAACAACTTTCCAATTAGTAGATGGCCTGCTCCATCCATGATTCATTTTAAAGGGAAACCTCTGAAATTTCTCCTACCAATAACACCAAAAGAGGCGGTTGCCCTGGGGCAGACCATTAACAGGTTTGGCCCATGATGTGAATGACCGCTTAGTATTTGCCACTATGGATGGTTGGATGATAGCCAGCTAGCTTTAGCAGTGCAATCAACACTGATTATGCATCCTTCTTCTACTGACTGAAAACTGGATTTACTTCACTTTGTGTATCTGTGATTGTTTTACAAAATGTCTTTTTCTTCATACTATGTGATGTTGATTCAGATGTGCCTTATTTCCACTTCATCATAACCCAATGTCATCTGCTATGACCATTAAACTGCACAACACATTTACAGTGGTACAGCATGAAGATTTTAAGAGAACGTAGCTTATTGTTGGGTTTTTTTTTTCCATCTACTTTTGAGGTATTCTGATCCATCGAATGGTGCCAGAGTGAGAGGGATGATGTCATAGACCATTTACTGTAAGTATCACCCACAGAGAGTCAAACTTACGGTGGTTTTCCTGTTTGCTGTGTCTCTTTCCGCTCACCCCAAAAAGTCACAGTACATGGCAGTCCCTCGCAGGCCTGGTTCTGAGAGCTCTTCCTATTAAAAGCGAGTTCTTAGTCCTCACAATCACTGAGTGCTCACTCATAGGGGATTGTTCGATTGTTGGGGGTTCTCATCATAACATTTTAGGGTCTTACCTGAATATAAACCTGTTTCTGATGAGTGTTACTGTGAATTGGCAGTACAAACATTAAACTGAATTGAAAAACCACATTTATTCACTGCCAGTTTCCGCTCTGCTTTGTCACCTGCCACTCAAAGAAATCAGGTTCAAATGATGGCATTTGAGCATGGCGCATTACAGAGCATACACCTGCCCTGATGTACTGCACGTCTACAAAGAGGGTGGTAGTTTCTTCCTCTTTCTTTCTCACAGGAGGTGCAGTCTTGCTTTTGGATGAAAACAGCGAAAGATGACACTGATGTGATAATGAGATCCTCACCCTGTAACTCCTGAAGAAGAAAAAAAGTACCGGCCTTTACAAACTGCTGTGTCATCAGATATCACACAGCAATGCACACTATCTGCTGACCCTATATCTGTAAGCAAAACCATTAATTAGCCTGCAAGTTTGCCTGTAACACCTGTAAGTCTCACACACTGAACCCCTAACCCCATCTGCTGTTTCACCCACTTAGATTTTTTTTTCACCCCTCAGCCATTAAAGGCTGATAGGATACGATCTGAACCCCGCTCAGCAGGCTGGCTTTTGGGTTCAAGCATCAGTATAGCAACAGTGTGTGATCCTGAAAGTTCATTTTTAACCTGTATTAAGACACAAAATGTGTTTTTAGAATTTACTTACCCTGATATGTTACAACATATAATTGTGGCACATTCTTCTGCCTTTTAACCCTCTGTATTTGATTTCAATTGGTTTAGCAGCATGAATCCACAGTTGAGGTAATTTCTGCCTTAGATGTGTAAGTCTGCATTGACAGTCTTAACTCATGAAATAACTGGTGCACAACACCACAAACAGCAAAAACAAGACTGAGCATGGTTCTTGCCACTGTTCGATTTGGATTTGTAACTCTCATAGTTAATGATGATCCAGTCAGTTTGACGTGGAAGTTTATGTTTCATTCTGCAGAATTCTGAAGTGTAATTGTACGTCTGATAAATGGACCGTCAGCACATCTTAGAACCAGATGCATAGAGACTCTTGTACACGACGAAGAAACTCCAGTACTCTGAAACTACAAGTGTGGAAGTACTTTAAAAATCATATCTTTACATTGTATAACATTATAAATGGGTGAAATAGGTGGGGAAATGCAGGCTCACAGGCATTTCATGACACCAGCTAGCATTACCAAAGCAGACAGGACCCCTACTGAGCTGGGAGAGAACTGTCTGACTCAAGTTCTGTCTCTGTCTCTCTTCCACAGCATGTCTCTATCCTGTCTTCCTTCTCTCAACCCAACCGGTCGCAGCAGATGGCCCCGCCCCTCCCTGAGCCTGGTTCGGGGGGTTTCTTCCTGTTAAAAGGGAGTTTTTCCTTCCCACTGTCGCCAAAGTGCTTGTTCATAGGGGGTCATATGATTGTTGGGTTTTCTCTGTTGTATTATTGTAGGGTCTACCTTACAATATAAAGCACCTTGAAGTGACAGTTGTTGTCATTTGACGCTTGACATGAAACTGACGAGAATGTCGGGCAGCATGACCTCTGATGGGCCGGGTGGCAGTGGAAGGATGGGAAGGAAAGTTAGACAAATGCATGAACTTTACATGAGGAAATTGTCAAGAGGATAAATTGGGGGAAAATTCACTTCTGAAACTATTATAATATGAAGCTCAGGTGCCTGTTTAAATCATGGTGTCCATTTGCCATATGTCTGAACTGCAGCTGACCTGTTTCAAACCCAACCTGAGACCACCTAAAGTTCAGTTTGTTGGATTCTCTTTTATAGAGTTCTAATACTACCATTAATGTTTCTGATTTGTTAAATAAATGAAAAACATATATGTGAAAATCAGAAACAGTTGAAAAAATAAACTCAATAATTCATCTGACAATTGCAAACACATCCAATAGTTAAGACTAGTATTCCCTTAGATTCAACTTTGCTTGTGAGTAATGGCTCAAAGGAAAATGATGCCGTAGAAAAAAGTAAAAGGTAATGACAGTGGTGATTAGCTTTTAGTGCTCTCTAAAATTTGCAACCATTAATATACTTGAATCCTTAAATACAGTGAAACAATGCAGTGCAGATCTCTGCTCACACAGCTGCAAATCAGAACACAGTCACCCTGCAAAGCTGCACGAAGTGATAAAATCCAAATCCATCTGTAAAGCTTCTACGGCAGAAACATGCACAGGTTGGCAGAGTGTCAGGACATCCTGGGTGGCACCTTCTAGTGGGAAGTGGATCAACTGAAGGACGCGTGTATGGTATTGCGAGTCTGTCTTTTGTCCTTTGTGGGGATTCCATTTACATTCATGTGGCTTCTTTATACTTTGTACAAAGGAACATAGCCATTGCTGTCCTATATAAATGTACACACACCCACAAATACACAACATACATAGCCAAGAGAGTGTGTGTTACAGTAACTGTAGATTGGATGGTTCCGCGTTGCATGAATAGATGTTGCTTGCAGCAAATATTGGAGACAATATAACAGAGTTTGGCAGAAGAAAGCCGGATTTAGGAGGAAGTGAGTGAGGCAAGACAGACAGTGTGTGCGTGTGTGTGCGTGTGCGTGTGTGTGTGTGTGTGTGTGGATACAATGTCTATGCGCTGCAGCATAATGCATATGCTCATCTACATATCTGACTGTGGTCCATGCACGTGTTCTCGGCGTGCAAGGTTGTGTCAGTGTGTGTGTGTGTCTAAGATAATTAACCGTTCACAGAAGCGTGTCATTCCCCTATTGTGTATCAGAGCAGACTGCAGGGGTCCTGAGGAGGAGCGGAAATGCTGATTTAGTCTCACATTAATCCACGGTCTCCATTTTTCCCTTGTTGTTCCATGTGATTAGACCAGCAGCCTCCTTGGATGTTACGTGGCTTCATTTAGTTACCTTTCAAATGTTCCCATCCTACCTTGCTGACACACACGTATGTCACACATCAGCCATATCTTGCATCAATTCCCCATCAGCTCCACCACCAGCAGACCACTGGCTAACGATGCAAGGTGGCCGTTTCCTGAGGAATTCTTAGGGTGGGTTTTTTTCTTGTAGATATTCCACGCTGCTTTGCACCCTCAGATTTCACGCTGCAACATTAACACGAGCTGACACACTGGATTAAAGGCAGACAGCTGGAATGCCTGGGCTCTTTGTGGAGTGTGGACCTCAGCCAAGAGCCCTCGCTCTGAGGCTAAGAGGGACCTGGGAAAGAGAGCATTCCTTGGAAATCAACACAAAACTGGCCAAACAGTGGAATGTACCTGACTGAGTAAATCCTTTACTGACCCAGCCTGTACTGGCCTGTGTTACTCAAGCTTGATCAGGTGTATCTGAAAGATGCCTCTGAGTTATGACAGAGTGTAATAAGAAAGAGGTGTTCAAATAGCTTAATAGTGTTTTTATTGTAAAACCAAGGTTTTTATTAGAGATGTTATATTAAACAGGATTACAATTTAAGCAAAAAAACAAAACAAAAAACTGTTAAAAACAGCAATGAAAATACACTGACTGAACACTTTCAGCATAGTGTGTATCAGCACAGATGAATGGGACTCAGCATATACCTGTTGCTCAGAGCTATTATATCCATATCACAGCTCATTTCTGTATGAATCCACTACAGAACAGAAAGGATGCAGGTTGGACTACACGCTGACAGACACGGACACGTGCTTGGTTATGTTGAATTGTATTCAGAGTGTATATATTAAATTCACACTCGTGTGGCTTTCTTGTGAGATTCTGGAGCACAGCTCTTGGTGCTCCAGAACAGCCATCAGTCTTCAGAGAGCTCACATGTAGAACAGCCTCTGTCCTCACATCATACTACTCGAGCTCAGCCTTTGATACGGCCTGCAAATGAGATTCACCCAAATGGGTGTTTAAAGTGAGAACTAAGAAAGAGAGTGGGAGAGCAACACCGGCTTGTTGAGGGTCTCCATAGTAACAGAACAGTCTAGTCACACCTCATTACGGCGAGCCGAGTATTTGTATTGGCCAGTTCCGGAATGTATTCTCCCCATGCTAATAACCTTCAGATGCCATCGGCTCATTGCACTCAGCAATGTCACCCAACTCAGCCACACACACGCACACACACACACGGACACACACGCACACACACACATACACACACACACATACACACACACGCACAGAAGGAAAAACTGGCGGTTTTATGGCTTCAAATATTTCCCTTGAGATCTGTCTGAATAGATAACATAATCATTCCTAAAGTACTGTTGGCTAGCACAACTGGCAATATTCATTCCACTAAGCTCTCCACTGGTTCATCTGTGTGTGTGTGTGTGTGTGTGTGTGTGTGTGTGTGTGTGTGTGTGTGTGTGTGTGTGTGTGTCCATTTGCCCTCATGCATCCTGTATGCCGTGTGCTGTCTATCAGATTTCATACAATAAGAATAAAAGTGCATTTATCTTCATCCAGCAGGTCAGAGAGTATGTTCATTGTAAAAACAGTATGTATATTTAACGAGGGTCATTCCTATTCATTAGCATTCCATAAAGACTAAATAAAATGTAATATGAGGCATTTTGAGTGACAGCATGATACAAGTTTGATTTTAAATATAAACACAGTGATTGTGTTTATTCATACAGTTTTATTAGTTTTATTATTAATATCAAAATATGTTAATTTAAAACCTTGGAAAAACCTTGGAAAAAACACAATTTAAGGAAAAGTAGGATGTGTGGCTGAAAGCTCGAGAAGAAAGGATATTTATTTAAAAGTTTTGTCAGCATCAACATTGAACTGAAATGTGATAAAGAGTTAAAGACTTTCAAAGACTGGTGTTAAAGGGACAGTAAACAAGACTAAATTGTCATCCCCCTACAGCAGTCACTACAGTGTTAATAAGGGCAAGAATAAAACTGGATTTTCTGTTTAGTGGAAAGAGGGAATCTCAAAAATCTGACATAGCAAATAACTTTCATCAGTTTGTCAAATGTTTTGTTTTACTTTTGTGATTTGCAAGGGTGAGCTGAACTACAGGCCAGAAATGTGACCCCACCCTGAGCCACTCTGTCTGTGCAATCCACCACACTACTATTATCTTGTTAACCCTATGCAGTATTTAGGGTTGCCCAAATTTGCTGCAGTGAGAGTCCTGACAGGGACTAGAGAGAGCATATTTCTGCCATATTGGCTTTGCTTCAATGGCTCCCTGTTAAATCCAAAATTGAATTTAAAATCCTTCTGTTTACGTATAAGATCCAAATAATCAGGCCACATCTTACCTTAAATACCTCAGAGCACCCTCTCACCCCAGCAGAGCACTTCCCTCTCAGACTGCGGGCTTACTTTGGCCAGACATTTGAAACACCCGGGGCTTAGCCACAAAGGGTAGTATGCATGTGGGATTTTTTTTTTTTTTTTTGGGGGGGGGTGGGGTTAGAAATGACTGAAAGATTAATAGGCTCTGTTTTGAGTTTTGTTCAAAAAAGAATGACTTCATATAGGGAAAAATATTTGACATTTTACAGAGCCACCATAGAGAGCATCCTAACCTACAGCATAACAACATGGTATGCAGGGTGCTCAGCTGCGGACAGGAAAGTACTGCAGAGGGTCATCAACACAGCCCAGAAGATCACTGGCTGCTCTCTGCCCAGCCTGGAGGTCACTGCAAACTCTCGGTACCTCAGCAGAGCTGGCAATATCATCAAGGACCACTCTCACCCCAGCAACCAACTGTTTGAACTATTACCGTCAGGCCGACGGTACAGGTCACATAAAACCAGGACTAACAGATTCAGGGATAGCTTCTTTCCCAGAGCTATCACCGTAGTAAATAAGCACAAAAACAATTGAACCTATTCCATACCGTCACTGTCATTATATTAATGCTGCTATCCTGTATACATTGTACATACTATTGTTTGAGTACTTACGATTGGTTTTTTTGTAATTTTTATATTTTACATTTATATTTATTATTGAAACTTGCACCAAGGGAGTGGCACTCCAATTTCGTTGTACTCTGTACAATGACAACAAAGGCTATTCTATTCTATTCTATTCTATTCTATTCTATTCTATTCTATTCTATTCTATTCTATTCTATTCTAATATATCACATGTGCAGGACACCTTAAACTAGTTTTTTAATTATGCAGCAAGAAAGAACAAAGTCAGGCTGCATCAAGACACGAGGACTAAACCCCAATTCAACCAGACCCAGAACTGATCCAGAATTAAAACAGGACTACAACAGTTCAAAATCAGGACTACTGAGGACTTAACCAAGACAGAACCAGAATCAGAACTAGATGATAGTAGCACTAAAAATCATCATAGACCTGCACTACACTTATTTTTTAATTCTACCAAAGTACAATATTTAGATTGAGAAAAGTTTATATAATTATTTATCCTTGTTGTGCAAACAAGCTGCATAACTTAATAAATGTAGAATTTGAAAAATAGTAAACCTAAAAGGAAACACTAGGTACGAGATACATGAGGACCTATGATACGGTGATACTTTTGGTAAACAACCATTTGACTAACATGTGTGTCTCACCTGCTCTTGTTCATCTCTGTTCTGTCCTCATTCTCCATCTCCCTCTCTCTCCCTCTTTGTGCTGACAATCATCAAATATACAGTTGAAACCAGATATTTACAAACTCTTCAGATAAAAACACAAACACTTTTTTAATTGTAACATCAAATCAGACTAAATGTTTATTTTTTAGATTGATGAATATAAAAAACATATTTGTTAACTTTAAGAGTAAAGAGAGAAACTATCTGTATTTCTTAATTGTAAATGGCACCAAATTGTATTCAAACTGAGCCACACTTATGGAGCTCCACAGTTCTGTTCCTGGTGTTTTGGTTGACATCTCCTGATGTTCCCATGTCACAGAAACGGGCTCTGTGTTTTGCCTTATATGCATCCACAGCTGTGCCACCAGTTTACTCACATGGACTCTACGAACCTATCAGAAGCTTCTTCAGCTCAGAATGGAATCGTCTGCAGTTTCTTATTAATTAACAATAAACTTAGTGTATATGTACTCCTAAATTTGATCAAAGTGATAAAAATAGAAGCTCTGTCTCTCTTTATTCTGACATTTAACTAATTCAAAAGATATTTCAATATTTATTTATCCAAAACAAAACAAGTTTACTCTAAATTGATGCTGTACAGTAAAAAAATGTTCTTGTGTTTTCCATAAAGTGTAAATATCTGGTTTAAACTGTGAATATCCTGCTGTGTATTGAAGTTCCTCTTGTTTTGCATAGAAATATACTGAACAACATACAAAGCATAATATATAAAATACTACCAGAGTTTTTTCTTTGAAAGAAGCTCCTTATGTCCATTCTTGTATATCAGTGCGTTACTGAAACCGATTTATTTAGTCGGGGAGGGTAAGAACTGAAAATATGAAATAAACACATGTAAGCTAAGACTCTCTAAAAAAAAAATAGCATTTGTTCGGCTTTTCATTTCGCCATTTGTGGATTCACTCGAAGAGCAAGTAACGTAACATGGGTCAAGTGATCAGTTTGATATCAATCTTTCGTGATTCACCGTCATATTTACATTATTTGTACAGTATGAATGATTTGCTTTGGTACCTGGTCAAACTTAAGCTCTCCTTAGTATGGCTGGCTCCGTTTCTCTAACAGCGCACTCACAGGCAGCAGCTGCCCCGCCCCCTCGCTCAGTCGTTTAGTGCCTGAGCTCGGATCATACCAATATCAGGGGGGATTCACGCACAGTCGTAAATTCCCACAGTGTGCACTATGTGCTTCAAATATTGTGTGTACTTTTTGTTTTATACAGTTGTCAGTCAGGCATCTAACTATGAAAAAATTACATTCCAAAAGACCCCGGGCCTCTGGCAAAACAACCCGGGCTTAAGCCCAGTAAGCCACCCCCACGCTCCGCCACTGCTTTGGTTCCTAGGGTTTTAAAAGCTTTCATGCCCCTCTTCCATGGAACCACTCTCTTTAGGAGAAAGAAAGCTGCAGCAGGTCTAGACTGCACTGATTGCTTCTTCTTTACTTACCTTTCTCACTCACTATGTGTTAATAGACCTCCATCCATCCATCCATCCATCCATCCATCTTCATCCGCTTTATCCGGGGCTGGGTCGCGGGGCCAGCAGCCTAAGCAAAGAGGCCCAGACCTCCCTCTCCCCAGCCACCTCCTCCAGCTTATCCGGGGGAATACCAAGGCGTTCCCAGGCCAGCCGAGAGATATAATCTCTCCAGCGTGTCCTGGGTCTGCCCCGGGGCCTCCTCCCGGTGGGACATGACTGGAACACCTCACCCAGGAGGCGCCCAGGGGGCATCCTTGTCAGATGCCCGAACCACCTCAGCTGGCTCCTTTCGATGTGGAGCAGCAGCTGTAGGGATGGGTATCGTTTAGGTTTTATCTGATACCGGTGCCAAATCGGTACTTTTGAAACGGTGCCGGTGCTTAAACGGTGCTCAAACCGGTGCTTAAAGAATGGAGAACACAAAATTGGTCCAAAAACCTCTCATATTCAGCTGGTTTTTTTGTAAAAAGATAACAATGTTAGCCTTTTCTGCAGCTATGGGGCATATACAGTGGGGCAAAAAAGTATTTAGTCAGCCACCGATTGTGCAAGTTCCCCCACTTAAAATGATGACAGAGGTCAGTAATTTGCACCAGAGGTACACTTCAACTGTGAGAGACAGAATGTGAAAAAAAAATCCATGAATTCACATGGTAGGATTTGTAAAGAATTTATTCGTAAATTAGGGTGGAAAATAAGTATTTGGTCACCTCAAACAAGGAAAATCTCTGGCTCTCACAGACCTGTAACGTCTTTTGTAAGAAGCTTTTCTGTCCCCCACTCGTTACCTGTATGAATGGCACCTGTTTGAACTCATCATCTGTATAAAAGACACCTGTCCACAGCCTCAAACAGTCAGACTCCAAACTCCGCCATGGCCAAGACCAAAGAGCTTTCGAAGGACACCAGGAAAAGTATTGTAGACCTGCACCAGACTGGGAAGAGTGAATCTACAATAGGCAAGCAGCTTGGTGTGAAAAAATCAACTGTGGGAGCAATCATCAGAAAATGAAAGACATACAAGACCACTGATAATCTCCCTCGATCTGGGGCTCCACGCAAGATCTCATCCCGTGGGGTCAAAATGATCATGAGAACGGTGAGCAAAGATCCCAGAACCACACGGGGGGACCTGGTGAATGACCTGCAGAGAGCTGGGACCAAAGTAACAAAGGTCACCATCAGTAACACACTACAACGGCAGGGAATCAAATCCCGCAGTGCCAGACGTGTTCCGCTGCTGAAGCCAGTGCATGTCCAGGCCCGTCTGAAGTTTGCCAGAGAGCACATGGATGATACAGCAGAGGATTGGGAGAATGTCATGTGGTCAGATGAAACCAAAGTAGAACTTTTTGGTATAAACTCAACTCGTCGTGTTTGGAGGAAGAAGAATACTGAGTTGCATCCCAAGAACACCATACCTACTGTGAAGCATGGGGGTGGAAACATCATGCTATGGGGCTGTTTTTCTGCCAAGGGGACAGGACGACTGATCCGTGTTAAGGACAGAATGAATGGGGCCATGTATCGTGAGATTTTGAGCCAAAACCTCCTTCCATCAGTGAGAACTTTGAAGATGAAACGAGGCTGGGTCTTCCAACATGACAATGATCCAAAACACACCGCCCGGGCAACAAAGGAGTGGCTCCGTAAGAAGCATTTGAAAGTCCTGGAGTGGCCTAGCCAGTCTCCAGACCTCAACCCCATAGAAAATCTGTGGCGGGAGTTGGAAGTCCGTGTTGCTCGGCGACAGCCCCAAAACATCACTGCTCTCAAGAAGATCTGCATGGAAGAATGGGCCAAAATACCAGCTACTGTGTGTGCAAACCTGGTAAAGACCTATAGTAAACGTTTGACCTCTGTTATTGCCAACAAAGGTTATGTTACAAAGTATTGAGTTGTATTTTTGTTATTGACCAAATACTTATTTTCCACCCTGATTTACGAATAAATTCTTTACAAATCCTACCATGTGGATTCATGGATTTTTTTTTTCACATTCTGTCTCTCACAGTTGAAGTGTACCTCTGGTGCAAATTACTGACCTCTGTCATCATTTTAAGTGGGGGAACTTGCACAATCGGTGGCTGACTAAATACTTTTTTGCCCCACTGTATGGTATCACTCTTGGCTGGAAGCAGTCCTTAAACAATGGAAAAAACACAAACTTTGTCCAAAAACCTCTCATGTTTAGCTGTTTCCCTCTTTTTCTTTGGTCATTTTAGCCTTTTTGGCCAGGGTGAAGGGAGTATCTGCCATCAAACAAGAAGACAGCCGCATGTAGCTATGATGATGTTTGCTAGTTCACCTTACATGCATTAATGTAATAACGTGGTTAGCCTACTCAATGTAAATTACACTCGAACAACATCAAGCTACTCACGCAGAGAAGAACGGCTGCTGCTGCCATCAAATACGGCGCATTTCTCTGCTCTTAAAAAAAACGCTATGCGTCGCCAGGTGTTTCATCGGATTTGAGGTGTTACCTCCTTTGACAGTATCACAGTATCAGCTTAAAGCACTTGTTGCTGCTGAGTTTGCATCTTTTGCTGGGAAGTACAGCCAGACTTTTGACCGCTTCACCTTGGGCATTTTTAATCTGTAGCTCTGCATAAAAGAACGTACGTACCTGGCCCCGCCTACTATCCTCGGAAACGTAAAATGATTGGCTAGAAGTGTATCACAGCTCAGGAAAAAAAAGCACCGAAATAAAGCACCGAAGTGTGCGCTGCTTTTCGGTCTGGTTACTACCGTTTATGTCAGAACCGGTGCCATCATGGCACCGGACACCGGTACCCATCCCTAAGCAGCTGCTCTACTCTGAGCCCCTCCCGGATGGCTGAACTTCTCACCCTATCTCTAAGGGAGAGGCCAGCCACCCTTCGGAGGAAGCTCATTTCTGCCGCTTGTATCAGCGATCTCGTTCTTTCGGTCACTACCCACAGCTCGTGGCCATAGGTGAGGGTAGGGACGTAGATCGACCGGTAAATTGAGAGCTTTGCTTTTACACTCAGCTCCCTCTTCACCACGATGGACCGGTGCAGCGTCCGCATTACTGCAGCTGCAGCCCCAATCCGTCTGTCGATCTCCGGCTCCCTTCTCCCATCACTCGCGAACAAGACCCCGAGATACTTGAACTCCTCCACTTGGGGCAGGAACTCATCCCTCTCTTAACAGACCTCTCTGCATTTATTCATTACTTGTTATTAATCTCTGTCTCTCTTCCACAGCATGTCTGTATCCTGTCTTCTTTCTCTCGCCCCAACTGGTCGCAGCAGATGGCCCCGCCCCTCCCTGAGCCTGGTTCTGCTGGAGGTTTCTTCCTGTTAAAAGTGAGTTTTTCCTTCCCACTGTCGCCAAAGTGCCTGCACATAGGGGGTAATTGATTGTTGGGTTTTCTCTTTATTATTATAAGGTATATTATACCTTACAGTGTAAACCACCTTGCGGTGTGACCTGGTGTTATATAAACAAAACTGAATAAAGTTGAAAATAGAAAAAAAAGTAGTTTTCAATGTGTGCTAAGGTTGTGTGCACCTGAGAAAAACAAAACCAAAAAAAACAAGACAACAAAAGTCACCTTTTCCCCCCATTACCACTGGGACCACTGTTACCTTCACCCTCCACATCTTCTCGAGCTCTTCTCTGAGCCCTTGGTTCTTCTCCAGCTTTTCGTGTTCCTTCTTCCTGATGTTGCCTTTCGTTATCGCTACATCTATCACTGCAGGCGTCTTCCTCTGATGTTGATGACTATGTTATCTATTCAGTCATCTATTCTGATGAAGGTCCAAAACCCATTTATAGTGCTTTCTTAAGCAGTCACACTGCATCGGGCATGCGGACTGGACTGAATTACCATATATACATATATTGAGGTCACACATATGAAGTGAATTGAACTGAATTATGATCCATAATCGGATCAATTTAAAACAATATATACAAATATTAACCAAGCCTATCTAAGATATGAGTAGGAGAGATAACTGAAGTCAGTTACCCAACATCTAGACTGTCAGCAAAACGAACCAGTCACTCAGAGTTCCAACATTTAGAAGAGGCAACTGCTATCACAACTGGAGATCAGGAAACTTGGACCCTCCATGGCTGATTACCAAGACTACATGACGTACCCTCTGAAGGTCTACTACAAGACATGAATGCAGCATTATGGACAATCCCTACAGCACCCATCACCGAAACCAAGCAGCTGATCTACACCATGGCAGCAGTGACCACAGAGATGGTAGGCTATAACCACAAGGAGTAGTAGGAGACTAGAGGCCAAGATTAAGGCAGCACAGTAGTAGTTAGCCAACTATAAGGTATGATGAAGAAAGGGATACCTGAGAAGTACAGCAAGCTATCCATACCTGAGGTCTCGGAAACTGCAAAGCATGTATACAGCACTGGTTTAAAGTAAATTGTAATTTTGATGATTATTGACCTGAGATGACTTTAACATTATTTTTCAGTGCTACTTTGCTCCATATATTTTTATAAGGTTAAGTGAGCAGGAAGAGGACTGTTCCTGAGAAAGTGATTCTGTGTGCAGTGAAGCTTAACCCAATGCTCCTCTGGGACTTCACAGGGATTTAGTTTTCCCTGGCAACTCTGAAGTCCAGCCCTGACACACTAGTCTGCACCGTGTAAGGCTGCTTCACTCAGGAAAATACTGTGAGCCTTCATGCAAAAGTAGATAGTGGCAGCTCAGCTCAACATGGCAGCTGAGGCAAGAGGGTGGAGGCGTACAGGGGGAGAGATGGGCTGAGAGGTGAGGAGGTGGGAGAAAATAAAAGAGTAAAGAGTGGGAAGAGGGCAGCAGAGAGTGAAATAGAAAAAACGAGATGTGAAACAAGAAGGAAGCGTATGTATGGCAAGAATGAACAAAGGGTTGTTTTGTCTGGACTTATTAAGGTTCCAAAGTGAGGAGAACCACAGTTGGTGGGAGGGCAGAGGGAGCAGACAGTATTAGTGAGCATCTGGACGAGACAATAATACAAAATAACAATGTTTAATTTAATATTATTATTAAATTTCACTGAGTTGTACGATTGATTAAAATACGCTCACTGATTGGATACAGCGTCAAGTAAAAGCATGCCCCCTTCTTGAGTCCTTAGTTGTTGTTTTTTTGCATATTTGGCTATCTGAAATCTTTCAGATCATCAAGTTAATTTTAATATTAGACATTTTAATACTAGAGAGACATAACCAGAGTACATACAAAACGCCTGATTGCAGTTCTTGCTGTCAAGAATGAGTAACCAGTTATTGGATTTAAGGGTAAAATTTCATTTTAACAAATGTGCAGAAAAGCTTAAAAGTTTCTTTTGCATATTTGCAAAAGAAACTGTAAAATATGTAAAATAGGAAAGGGGAAAATATTTTTTAATATATGTTTTATTTATGTATAATATATTAAGCTGCATTAGCTACTATCAAAGAGCAGTGAAATGAGTATAATTAAAAACATGAAGCTGTTATGTGTTTGTACTGTGTCAAAGGATGACTTAGGCAGCCTGTTCTGTACCTGATCAGAGCTGATTTTAATCATTTTCAATGCGCAAAAGAAAACTTTGTATGATTTTTTTTCTTTGAAATGAGGCTTCAGCATAAACTGACTGAGATCACTATCAGTCAGCATATATCAGAATATGTCTGTGGAAAATGCACTTTGCACCAGGCTGTGAACATGTTCATGACTGAATAAAGGCATTTGATTGGCTCACTAATGGAGCTCGCCTCAAGCGGTCATTAGAGGAACTGCAGTGCTGCACTGACTTTATTTTCAGGATGTTTTCACTTGTGTGTTGATTTTATTCCTTTTAATTTGGATAAATGATTGACACAGTCTGAATTAAATGAAATATCAAAAACATTATTTTATGGATGTCAAAAGTTTGTTTCATATTGGTTTGATTATCAATCTAAAGAATTCAGAAAAAATAGTAAAAGTTTTTTGACCATTTTCATATTTTATGTATTTCTGAAAAAATATGACCTGTGTCATTATAAAGTTGACAAAAAAAGTAACGGATAACGACAACCCAGTTTATAAAAAACAAAACAAAATGGAAAACATTTGATTTATTTAGTCATTTATTGAGAAAAATGTACAACTGTATAACAGTCTGGTACGGGAGCTGCTCTCCTCAAACCAGAAGGCGTTGCAGAGGGTCGTGAAAACCGCCCAGCGCATCGCCGGAGCACCACTTCCTGCCATAAATGACATCTACAGGAAGCGGTGTCTGAAAAGGGCTGGGAAAATCATCAGTCACCCATCACATGGACTCTTCACCCTCCTGCCCTCTGGGAGGCGCTACAGGAGCCTCCGGACTAAGACCACCAGGTACCGGAACAGCTTCTTCCCCACAGCTGTCAGACTCCTGAACTCTGACCCACATTAAACTCATGGACTGAACATACACACTCCCACAACCACCTACAACTGAACACACACACAATGGACAAAAACAAACAAATGCACAACTGTACCCTCATACACACAAAAATAACATGGCTGAACCACCACTCACAACCACCAGCACTTTATATAACCACTGTAGAAAGTAGCACTACTGTAAATGCTGCATAAACAATCATTCTGTACAATAATTATTATAATTCTACAACTGTTTACAACTTGTATATTTCTGTATAGTTTCCTGTACATAGCCTGTGCATAGCTTGTATACCCACTACAGCCTGTACATACTTATAGTTATAGCATATTCATAACATACAGTGGGGCAAAAAAGTATTTAGTCAGCCACCGATTGTGCAAGTTCCCCC
Organism: Astatotilapia calliptera; assembly: GCF_964374335.1. Lineage (NCBI taxonomy): Eukaryota > Metazoa > Chordata > Actinopteri > Cichliformes > Cichlidae > Astatotilapia > Astatotilapia calliptera. The sequence continues at coordinate 39,914,612 of NC_137435.1, read as the reverse complement.
ACCTAAAATGATGACAGAGGTCAGTAATTTGCACCAGAGGTACACTTCAACTGTGAGAGACAGAATGTGAAAAAAAAATCCATGAATCCACATGGTAGGATTTGTAAAGAATTTATTCGTAAATCAGGGTGGAAAATAAGTATTTGGTCAATAACAAAAATACAACTCAATACTTTGTAACATAACCTTTGTTGGCAATAACAGAGGTCAAACGTTTACTATAGGTCTTTACCAGGTTTGCACACACAGTAGCTGGTATTTTGGCCCATTCCTCCATGCAGATCTTCTCGAGAGCAGTGATGTTTTGGGGCTGTCGCCGAGCAACACGGACTTTCAACTCCCGCCACAGATTTTCTATGGGGTTGAGGTCTGGAGACTGGCTAGGCCACTCCAGGACTTTCAAATGCTTCTTACGGAGCCACTCCTTTGTTGCCCGGGCGGTGTGTTTTGGATCATTGTCATGTTGGAAGACCCAGCCTCGTTTCATCTTCAAAGTTCTCACTGATGGAAGGAGGTTTTGGCTCAAAATCTCACGATACATGGCCCCATTCATTCTGTCCTTAACACGGATCAGTCGTCCTGTCCCCTTGGCAGAAAAACAGCCCCATAGCATGATGTTTCCACCCCCATGCTTCACAGTAGGTATGGTGTTCTTGGGATGCAACTCAGTATTCTTCTTCCTCCAAACACGACGAGTTGAGTTTATACCAAAAAGTTCTACTTTGGTTTCATCTGACCACATGACATTCTCCCAATCCTCTGCTGTATCATCCATGTGCTCTCTGGCAAACTTCAGACGGGCCTGGACATGCACTGGCTTCAGCAGCGGAACACGTCTGGCACTGCGGGATTTGATTCCCTGCCGTTGTAGTGTGTTACTGATGGTGACCTTTGTTACTTTGGTCCCAGCTCTCTGCAGGTCATTCACCAGGTCCCCCCGTGTGGTTCTGGGATCTTTGCTCACCGTTCTCATGATCATTTTGACCCCACGGGATGAGATCTTGCGTGGAGCCCCAGATGGAGGGAGATTATCAGTGGTCTTGTATGTCTTCCATTTTCTGATGATTGCTCCCACAGTTGATTTTTTCACACCAAGCTGCTTGCCTATTGTAGATTCACTCTTCCCAGTCTGGTGCAGGTCTACAATACTTTTCCTGGTGTCCTTCGAAAGCTCTTTGGTCTTGGCCATGGTGGAGTTTGGAGTCTGACTGTTTGAGGCTGTGGACAGGTGTCTTTTATACAGATGATGAGTTCAAACAGGTGCCATTCATACAGGTAACGAGTGGGGGACAGAAAAGCTTCTTACAGAAGACGTTACAGGTCTGTGAGAGTCAGAGATTTTCCTTGTTTGAGGTGACCAAATACTTATTTTCCACCCTAATTTACGAATAAATTCTTTACAAATCCTACCATGTGAATTCATGGATTTTTTTTTTCACATTCTGTCTCTCACAGTTGAAGTGTACCTCTGGTGCAAATTACTGACCTCTGTCATCATTTTAAGTGGGGGAACTTGCACAATCGGTGGCTGACTAAATACTTTTTTGCCCCACTGTACCTTCATACCGTGCACATTGTAACATACCCATAACAGACCCATTTTTGTAATATATCTATATCATGGCTAAAGCATTTGATGGATGCAAACTGCATTTTGAGGCCTTGTACTTGTGACATGTGCAATGACAATAAAGTTGAATTCTATTCTATTCTATTCTATTCTATTCTATTCTATTCCATATCTGTGAGGGGGTTGGTGTTGACTTATTAGGATCTAAAAAGTTTAAAGACAGACACATGGAGAGACTCAGAAGTGAAAAGAGTAAGAGAATACCATTTCTGCACTCAGCCTACAAAAAGCTGGCTTCATTTTTATTTCAGTTTCATTTACAGCATCAGTTATTTGGGTTTGGCTACATGGTGCCAGCAGAAGAAGCATTAGAGACAACACTGACATATGATCACATTTATGAAGTTGCTGGGAGAAATTTGATAGCAGTGACTATTTTGGGATAAATAGGTATTTTCTTTAACTGCTTCTGGGTTCTGCAAAGGTTAGTATTTTGCAAATGATGACATCCGTTCACATTGGTGAGGTTTTACACCCCCCCCCCCCCCCTGCATATTTATAACTCTGCAGAACAGATGTAAACATGTAAATGCCTAATGAAGAATTACATAATAATGTTTTCACATCCTATGTATCACCATCACCAACTCTTTTTTTGCTCATTCAATCTCTTGATTGCAACTCTTTTTTTTAACCTTTTCTAACTATCCGAGAAATAACACATTACTATGTTATTTTTATTAATATTGAAATGAAATATGCTGAAACACAATAAAAAGCAGAGATAGATGTGCAAGAGTCCGCGCAGAAGGTTGATGCTCATAAACTACATGGTACAGACAGGGAGAGGCAATCACAGGCCCATACATTGCAGAGGTTGACATAATTAATTGTTTACACACATATTAAACACACACTCCTCCCACTGTCTTTGCACTCAGGGGTTAATTTCCCATGAGAAGCAGCACATGCATGCCAAAACTGGAGCGAGCTACAGGTAGGCTGCAGTGAGAGAGACTGTTGCTAGGCAGACTCACTCAGCTTCCACATGAGCACATATCACATTTCCTGTGGTTAAAAGCAACATTTGTAGGATACAGAACAGAGTCCATAAAAAACCCGGGTCTCTCATATATCTCATATAGTAAGAGGATTTTAGAAAAATGATAAAGTATGGGTGTAATTCATTTTTAATTCTGATTACATGTAAGTACCAGTTTAAATTTCTGCTGGGCTTTTTGATATCTTAACCAGGCCTGGTGATGGATAGATTGACTCCATATTTGCTCCAGCAGTTTTCTCCCATTTATCTGCGTTTGGATCGCAGGGGCAGCAGTCTAAACAGAGATGCCCATGGAGCTTGTGGGCATAGGTGAGAGCAGAAACATAGATTGATTGGTAAACCTACAGCTAAGACTGAACAATATCTGCTACACTTTGTCCACACTTTTAAATTAGACCTCAAGATACTTAAATTCATCCATTTGGGGAAGGAACTTGTAATCCTGTAAACTTCTAATCCCAGCTGTTTTGCACTCAGCTGTAAAGTCAGAGGTTATTACCTGGTAAGGAGAGAACAGCCACATCGTCTGCAAAGAGCACAGACATGATCTTGAGGACAGCAGTGCAAAAATCGCTGCGCTGCACCTAGAAATCGGTCAGTGACAAACAGCAGTCCTGACAGAGTCTATCTCTCACTGGGATTGGATCCGATTTACTACTAGTAGTGTGAACCAAGCTCTTACTATAGCAGGAATGGCATGTAGCAAAGGGCTGGTCACTCCGTAGTCTTGAATCCCCCCTTGAATACTTTTTCCAAGTATTGCATGTATTGCATGTATTGCATGTAACTCTACATGCAAATGCATGTAGAGTTGTTGGGCAAACTCCCCCATCCCTTCAAACAACCTCTGGAAGATAAAGAGCTGGTCCAGTGATCCACGACAAAGGACAGAAACTGCACTGATCCCCAACATCCTGGCACAGACTTTCCAGGAGGGCCGAGGAGTGAGCTCCCTCTGAAAACATTCCATCTGGTCTCCTTACTTGAAGAGCAGGACCACCACCACATCTGCCAATCCAGATGCACTGTCCCCAGCTTCCATGCAATACTGCAGAGGCACTTCTAAAGTAAAGTGTAAAGTGTGCATGTTAGTCCCCATAGGGAAATAGTTCCTCTGCATTTAACCCATTCACCCAGTGAAGCAGTGGGCAGCCACCAGTGCAGCGCCCGGGGAGCAGTGTGTAGGGACGGTACCTTGCTCAGGGGTATCTCAGGGTAGCCGTTCAGTGGAGTCGAACCCCCGACCTTCCGATCATGGGGCCACCACTCTACCTACTGAGCTATTCCTATGAAGAAGTCCTAAAACATCCAGAGTCTCAAGGAACTCGAGGCAAATCCCATCCATCTCATGGACCCGGCCACCTGACAGCTCTCTGACTATTTCAGTGAATCCAAGAAGCTGCTCCATTTTTCTCTTTGTTGGCTCAGAATTACTCCAACAAATAATCCAAAAACCTGAGTTCAGAAAGTACATTTCCTATATTTAATGAACACAACCAAATGTAGCTGACGATTAATATCCAATATATCTTTGTCATACCTGACCCTTCCATCTCAGTGACATCAGTCAGGTCATTAAAGATGGCAGCTGGGATTGTCTGTGGCTTGTGTGTTATTGATCATGTTACTAAAAGTAACAGGTATGTTTAATACACTGTGTATCAGACAAAAATATTGTGTCTTTTTACCCACAGCCAGCTCCATGTAAGACCTCCATCACCCGCCATCCTCCAGGTTCACCAATCACTAATCACCGGTGTCCTTCCAAGTAATTTTCTGTTGACTGGAGGTCTAATTAGAAAGTTTGAAGTGACGGTGTGCGTAGAGTTTCTTCATATAACATTGACATTGTATTTGGTTGTGAAACAGTTGTAAAAAAAACCTTTGGAAATTCAAAACCTGTTTGTTCCTGTGATGTAAATGAACTGATTCTTATACAGCGCTTTTCTACTCTCCTGGAGTACTCAAAGCACTTTATACAACATGCCACATTCACTTTCTTCTTTGCTTTAAGTACTTTCTCTCTAAGTATTCATACGAGCAACTTACCCGAGGATACTTGGACTGGGATCAAACCACCGACATTCCGATCAGTAGGTGACCTGCTCTACCTCCTGAACTACAGCCACGATGTGATTACAACAGTGTAATGGTTAGCACTGCCACCTCTATAGGTGCTAACCTGCTGTTCAATGAGGAGCTTGCAGAGGTGTTACAAAGGAAAAGTGTACTTTCTGTCATGGTCCTGCGGCCATGACTCAGTGACTTTATGTTTATGTTCTTTATTGTTATTACTTTCATTATTATTCATGGCTGTTTTGGGATGGTTTGTGTTTGGGATTTTAGACACTGGGTTCTGGGTTTGTGCTCCCTCTGTTGGTCCCTGGTGTTAGTGTTCCCCTGTCTCGTCAGGTTAATCAGGTCCAGCTGTTTCCCCCACCTGTGTGTGATTTCCCAGTGTCTCTTTGTGTACTTATAGTGTGTGATTTCCTCTGCTCCTCGTCGCGTCGTCTGTGTTCATACCCGGTGAATCCCCTGCGTGCTCTCCCTGCTGTTCTCCCTTCATGTTCAGGTTTGCCACTCCCTTCGTGTAGTTTCTCCCAGTTTAGTTCGTCCTTAGTTCTGTTTTGCCATCTCCACTTTATGTTCAGTATTGTCAATAAATCACCTTCACATCTGAGTAAGTGCTGCATCTGAGTCCTCCTTTCCACTCTTCACACGGCCGCTGCCCCGGACCGTGACAGTACGACGCGACCACAACATGGACCCAGCAGCGCTTAACCCGTCCAAGGAGCTACGGGAGAATCTAATCGATGCCACACAGGAGCTTATTGACCTGTGGCTGGAAAACCCGGGCGGGGAGTCCCAGCGCGCTATAGAGAGGCGGCTACAGCGTCTGGTGACCGGTCTCCCATGGCTTCTAGGCTCGCTATGTCCGTGGGAGCAGGAGTTTCTCCTTTTGGACCTTGGACTACACCCCCCGTCTGCATTCACTTTCGAGCAGCCCGATGCGGTGAGTCAGCGGGATGCATTGCTTTCCCCAGTTTCCGGGACTTTGTTTTCTGGGGCTATTCAGAGCGGGATGGGAGACTGTACAGATCGCTTACCTACCTTCGTGGTAACGGATCCTTCCCAAGTGGGCGTGTACAAACCCGCTGCAAAACTGACAGACTGTGTCTCTGCCGCTCCTTCTGAGCCAGGACTTTATTGCCATTCTCCGGCTCAGTTCTGTGTCCAACCACAAGCTTCCCAGTCTGTAGCTCAACCATTAGCCTCCCTTAAGCCACAATTTTCACACTGTTTTTCCACCGCTGTTTCTGAGCAGGGAGACAAACTGTTTCACTACGGACCTGTTCCTCAAAAGCTGGCTACATTAGAGACTATTGCTCACTCCGGGGCTTCCCCAGAGGCTGGGTTACTGCCCTCAGCTTACTCTGGACCCCTGGAGGCCAAGATGCCAGCTGTGAACTGCACCGGGCTGTCACTGCCTGAGCAGGGTCAGTGCTCTGCGCAGCTGCAGCCCTCCGTATGTGTGCCGGAGGCCCACGTGCCTACTGGTTTTGTTTCATGTGTGCCAGAGGCCCACGTGCCTACTGGTTTTGTTTCATGTGTGCCGGGGGCCCCAGTGCCCACTGGTTCTGCGGCTGTTTTCGCTGGGGGGCCCGAGGAGCCCGTCCAGCCTCCTGCTGCGCCTGCTGGGGGGCCCGAGGAGCCCGTCCAGCCTCCTGCTTCGCCCGCTGGGGGGCCCGAGGAGCCCGTCCAGCCTCCTGCTTCGCTAGCTGGGGGGCCCGAGGAGCCCGTCCAGCCTCGTGCCACACTGACTGCCACGTCGGCTGGGGGGCCCGAGGATCCCGTCCGGCCACCTGTGTCTGCTTCTCCACCTGTGGCTGCTTCTCCACCTGTGGCTCCAGCGCCGCCTCCTGCAGTACCATCACCTGCAGCGCTACCACCTGCTACTGCCACGCCTCAGCCTGAAGCTTCAGCCTCGCCTGGTTCTGGTCCAGCTTCATCCTCACCTGGCCCAGCTTCAGCTTCAGCTTCAGCCTCGTCTGGTCCGGTTTCATCCACGCCTGGCCCGGTTTCATCCACGCCTGGTCCGGCTTCATCCTCGGCTTCATCCTCGCCTGATTCTGGTCCAGCCTCATCCTCACCTGGCCCAGCTTCAGCTACAGCGTCAGCTTCGCCTGGCCCAGCTTCAGCTACAGCTTCGTCCTCGCCCGGCCCGGCTTCAGCTACAGCTTCTTCATCGCCTGGTCCGGCTTCATCCTCGCCTGGCCCGGTTTCATCCACGCCTGGCCCGGTTTCATCCACGCCTGGTCCGGCTTCATCCTCGGCTTCATCCTCGCCTGATTCTGGTCCAGCTTCATCCTCACCTGGCCCAGCTTCAGCTACAGCGTCAGCTTCGCCTGGCTACAGCTTCATCCTCGCCCGGCCCGGCTTCAGCTACAGCTTCTTCATCGCCTGGTCCGGCTTCATCCTCGCCTGGCCCGGTTTCATCCACGCCTGGCCCGGTTTCATCCACGCCTGGCCCGGTTTCATCCACGCCTGGCCCAGTTTCATCTCCAGCTTCAGCCTCGCCTGGTCCGGCTTCAGCTTCTGCTTCAGCATCGCCTGGTCCAGCCTTCGTGTCTGCATCCTCGTCTGGTCCAGCCTTCGTGTCTGCATCTTCGTCTGGTCCAGCCTTCGTGTCTGCAGCATCCGCACCATCGCCTGCAGCAGCGTCTTCAGCATCCGCACCATCGCCTGCAACAGCGTCTTCAGCATCTTCGCCCGCTGCGGCCCCGGCTTCCGTGCCTTCAGCCTCGCCTGGCCCAGCCTCGTTTGGGTCTGGAGCTAAACGGCCGTTTTCTAGACCGCTGGCTAGGCTACTGGCCGGGCGCCGTCGCCTGACTGGCCGCCGTTGCCTTCCGCACGGCCGGCCCCCGGACCCTCTTCGCCTGAGCGGCCGCCGTTGCCTTCCGCACGGTCGGCCCCCTGAACTTTTTGCGCGCCGTCACGGCCTTCTTCGTGGACGGCCTCCCGAACTCTTTACGCGCCGCCACGGCCTTCTTCGTGGCCGGCTGCCTGAACTGTGCTTCGGACTCTGCTCCCCTGTGAGTTTTGTGAACGTTTGTTTGGGACTCTGGGGTCTTCGTTTTGGTCATGGCCCGGTCCCTCCGTCCTGGGCCCCCTGCCGCCCGCCCGGGTCTGGTGGTGTGTTTCTGTGGCTGTCAGGGGCCAGCCCTTGAGGGGGGGGGTACTGTCATGGTCCACCTTCACATCTGAGTAAGTGCTGCATCTGAGTCCTCCTTTCCACTCTTCACACGGCCGCTGCCCCGGACCGTGACACTTTCACTTTTTAACAAGCTGCAGATGTAAAGACCCATCATTACCTTCTTATTCTTTACTTTTTAATCAAATCTCACTTTCACTTTGAACTGGAGGTCACATGTAAGGAAATATCTGGATCTGCTTTTGTGTATGTTGCCAGTTTGGAACAATAGCCTTGCTTTTGTTAAATCTACTGACTCACTGATTCCTGCATATGCATTAGTTTTTGCATTTTATTGTGATGAGAATCATATTGTACAAATGTTTGGAGTGTATATTATTAATTAGTAATTCTGTGAGCAGTGTGAGCAACTTAAAGCTTAAAAAGTCCGGTTATGTGACAGCCGGCCAGCCCTGTGCAGCATGTCCTCCTCCAGCCTGTCTGTAGCCTCGTCTCAGCATCAGCCACACACTGTAGCATGAGCAGAGTTGTAATGGGGTGTAGTGCAGCTTGGGCAGTCTTTTAGGAGTAGATCAGGAGAAAAAACAAAATACTCCTTCCTCCTTCTTCTGTGGCTCTCCTCCAGTAAATGGCTATCTATTTGGCCCATTTAAAACTGCGCCTCGCCCTTATTATAAGATGCTGCATGTGTTTGGAGTCTTTTATGACTTTAGTTTAAATCCCAAAGATTAAAACAAACAGAGAAATTAATCTTATCACAGGTATGTTCCATCTATACTGTACACTGTATATTTGTGCTTATGAAAACATCTGCAGCTCCCGGCAGTAACAGATGTGCTATGAGTGTGTGAGACAAGCGGCTGCTTATATAAAGTCCCTGTGGATTTCCTCAGTGTCTGTAGTGACTGATAAGTGCCCTGTACTTATCTCCATGTGGGTGGGTTGAGAAGGCATATTTAGTGGGCTGGCGAGATTACAAAAAAAATGCTACAAAACACCTACAGCAAAGACTGTTTATGTAGTTCCACGCAATTGGATTTAAATAGTCTGTAATATGAGGCCTTTTATGGCTTGGTTGCAGTGGAATTACCCCGCTCGTGGCACACACACTGAACACATGCACTGAGCGATCGTATCAGCTGGTGTGGTTCATCTGAGCTTTGACCAACCCAGGCACCTCTCTGCATGAAAATAAACAAACTGCAACCAACCGCAGTCTTCTGTAACACGTCAGCCGCCTGCAGCCGCCTCCAGCAGAGGCCAGCTTGCGTGTGGGTGACTGGGAGGCCTCTTCTTAAACTGTAGTCTACGCAGCTCTGCCACTGTGGTAGACTACAGATTTACAAATGAATCACAGATATCACACACGATGCTGCAAGGCTGTTGGATAATCTGTAAGCCACAAAACCAAGGCCAACGGGGACAATGCTAGCTCATCTGAAGTGATCGAAGTCATCGGTTATTGAACCCATTCTGCTGCCAAGAACAACGCTTCTTTGTGAGGGAAGCAGAAGGTTTGCTGTATTCCAACAATGGTCTCAGCACTGAGCTTCCCCTTCAAATGCACAAATTGGAATGAATTAGACACAATGCATATTCAAAATATACAAGTAAAGATTTAATTTATTCTTCACATATTGGACAATCGATTTCAAAGCCTTGTTGCTTGATAAACATGAGCGATGAAGTGTTTCTCTCAGTCAAAACACTACATCCATATGAGCAGCATCATCTTCCTGGGATTCCCTTACCTGGATTATCGTGGTAAAGATGAGCTGAAGAGTGGCCATGCGTACTAAACTGGTATTCACAGTTTCAGTTTGTCATAAATACTCAATGCTATAGCCAACTATAGTCAATAGCCACAATTTCTGTGAGTTCATGAAACTCAAGTGAATTATCTATTAGATTGAATAATATTCTAATGGAAGCAACTACAGGTAAGCGCTTTAAAGTAATCATTAAAAATGAAGCCACCTTTCGCAGGAGCCTGACTCATCATCAGTCAAACATTTCCCAGATGAATAATTAGAGTGTCACAGTGAATAATATGGCCTTTAGAAGGAGAGCAATCCAATTCTTAGCGGAAAACTTTTCATTCCTTTGCAGTGATGATGAACAGCAATGGGGGGCTTTCAAATAAGCATAATTAGCTCGATGTCTCAGCTTGGCACATGAACGAACTTGAGTTTCAACTAAAACATCAGTAATAAGATTTAGTCTTTCCACATATCAGCCTTAATTCTGTTAGCTGCCGATCTGTAGATTCAGCAGCCTGTGAAAACCTCTGGGAGCCACCTGGCTGAGTGAGAGGGATTTCTAGCGGGCTCTGTTCATTCATACTGTAGCAGGAGTGCTGCGTTTCATCTGAGTGTCTGCATGACAGCCTGAATGCGGCCCTCCCTCAAAGATATAATAGGGCTTTATTTGTCCCTTAAGAACCGGTGAAGAAGCCCAAAATACAGCTGCAGGTCCACAGGAGTGCCAACCCCCCCCCCCCCCCCCCCCCCCGGAAGATTAGGAGTAGCATTCCCAGAGAGCAGAAAGTAGGGACTGTATAAAGGAGAACGATGTGAGTGTGTTTGTGCTTTTATTTCTACATCTGCGAGGACCTACATTTCCCGTCCTAGTAGTTCATATTCATTCAAAAACCTAAAAACAAATCTCATTTATTCTAAATCTTCACACACAGGGGCAGAAAAACGTATATGTTACCAAAGAATGAGTTAGAAACAGAGGTACTCGAGTATTAGTAGCACTACCTCAACATAGTTTTACTCAAGCAAAAGTAAAAAGTCGATGTACAAGAAATTACTAAAGTAAGAGTAAAAAAGTCTTTAGTGAAAAAGGATACTTGAGTAACAACATCTGATTAAATGTTTAAAAATGAGATAATCAGACAGACAAAAATATAAAGTTGAATGCAAATTTTGGTATTTGAAAAAAAAATCTGCATATAAAAAACATTATTACAAAACAATAAATCTAAGCAGAAGAAACGCTTTTGCAAATTAGTTAGCAGCAGAGAATTTAGAAGCTTTTTTTCCCCTTCATTTTCCTTCGTTATTTAAAATTTCATTATTTCTACACACACACATATATATATATATATATATATATATATATATATATATATATATATATATATATATATATATATATATATATATATATATATATATATATATATAGTATGGTGTTTGATCTCCAAATTGCAGGTTTGTGTCTGTGTCTCATGCATTTTTGGTTAAAGCGTGTTTGTTACTCATTCAGTGAAGTTACTCACACTGAGGAGAGTAGCCAGACATTTTTCTCAAGTAAGAGCAGGGATACTTCATAATAATAATAATAATAATAATAATAATAATAATAATAATAATAATAATAATAATAATAATAAGTACAGTGTAGTAACTACTTCTAAAAGTAATTTTTTCCCAAAAAGTTACTCAAGAAAACATCACTGAGTTACCACCCATCTGTGGTTAGTAATGATCTAATTTTAAGTCATTTGTCACTTGATGATTGATGACTGATTTATTTACATACAAAACACAAAGAAATTGAACATGGTGCACACAGAGCAGTCACGCGGACCTCCAACCGACAACAGCAGCTTTGGTCCTTTCTTGTTGCACTTTCTTTTTCTTGACCACCTTTTCTGTTGCCGTCTGATAACACGGTTTGACTTAAAACACACCCCGTCACAACATTAAACAAGTTCAAAGGCAACATTTTTCAATCTGCAGCAAGTTTTTCATTTCGTGTAACATTTCCATGGTTACACGTCCCATAACACAGACCACATCAGCGAGAAACCTCTGTCCATAATCTCGTTGGATCTGTTTGAAGGATGCTGAAGATGTGTTTAAGGCTGCACCGCATACTGAAAAATTACACCAAAGTAGCCGAGTCCTCATCAACGATTTGATTAGTCGCACACTGATTGAAACAGAAGTTTATACTTTCATATCGATTTTTTTTATATTGTCCTGTCCATAAGGCAATGATCTGTGCAACAGAAGTGTGTAGCTCTTTAGCCTGCTGAGAGGAACGATGGAAAAGTAAAAGCGCTTTTGTCAAAGCTGAAGCCGAGCTTTAACAAAAGCACACATTATACCACACACACACGATGCACACATTGCTATCCAGCTCTCTGCTGAGAGCCTCTATGCCCATTGTACCCCAGCACGTCTTTAACTTGAATCAGCCTTTCTAACAAAATTAGTTTGAATTGAAACATATAAAAGCAGCAAACTTTAAAAGCAGGTCTTTTTTAGACATAGCACACTGTTCAAGTTCAAGTGGACTTGGAAATACCAGCACAGTTGCCAGTAAAAATTCAGCTGTACATTAGAGGCTTTATTCCCTCTGTCACTTCAAGAAGTGGAATACCAATTAAATATAAACATATATGTATTTTATATTTCTTTTAGTGCATGCATGTCCTCTCAGGCAAGAACCTGGCTGATGGAGATTTCACCAGGTTATTTTGAGTCCAAATTTTACTGGGGCTGAAGTTATATAGTGCACCGTGTGAGGAACGTTTGAGTTGGAGGAAAGGAGCGGGCAGGGACAACAGGCTATAGTTGGGGATGCTGGATGATTGGGTAGTTTTGCCAGGGGTACGTTTAAATTCCATGAACAGCAGGGTCAATCTGAAGTGAGGGACCTCCTGCAAGTAGCCGTGAAAGGAGAGTTGCATACCTTGCTGACTGTCGTTTGTGCAGCAGCCTGTGGAAGAAATAAGAGCAGTGAAAAAGAATCACAGGAAGGGGCTGGGGGGCAGGGAGTGAGACAGAAAGAGAAGGAAAGCAAGGGTAAGGAAGGATTCGGGGGGCGGGGGGAGGCATGTTCTTGAACTTAGCTGATAGGATCTGTAATTTCCTCCTCCTCCACTGTTCCTCTATATGTATCAGCTGCTGGCTTATTATTGGCTGGGTCTGCCTCTGCTCTGATCTGGCTGTTGTGAGCCAGACTGTGAAAATAAGAAAAAGAGAGAGGGAAGGAGAAAGCGCTGAAAATTGCATTTCCTCACAAAGGTCTTCGTAAAGCGCTTTTAAGGGAAACGCTTTACGAGGATCATGGTTATTCTCAAATGCACCAGCATGTCCTGTTCAACCTTTCTGCCTTGAGCTGACAGCTTCCTATTTAATACAAACTCATGTTGTATTTTAAACCACAGGATTTTATCACAGTCGCCGGTATTGTTCAAGAACGTAGAAACATACAAAACATCTGACACCTTTTGTACTGACACACTTGTCCACAGTGCCAAAGACAAGTGTACTCTATAGGAAGAAATACTACTGCTTCCTCAGAGCCCCTTTGCCCGAGAGGACACACAGTGTCTTCTCAGGTCAGTCCTTGAGACACCAGTCACAATAGCATTCATCACCAAGAGATGATAGCCGCAAATTCAATTCAATGCAGTTTTATTTATACAGCGCCAAATCACAACAACAGTCGCCTCAAGGTGCTTTATATTGTAACATAGACCCTACAATAATACATAAATGGCAAATGGACACCATGATTTAAACAGGCACCTGAGCTTCATATTATAATAGTTTCAGAAGTGAATTTCCCCCAACTTATCCTCTTGACAATTTCCTCATGTAAAGTTCATGCATTTGTCTAACTTTCCTTCCCATCCTTCCACCACCACCCGGCCCATCAGAGGTCATGCTGCCCGACATTCTCGTCAGTTTCATGTCGAGCGTCAAATGACAACAACTGTCACTTCAAGGTGCTTTATATTGTAAGGTAGACCCTACAATAATACAACAGAGAAAACCCAACAATCATATGACCCCCTATGAGCAAGCACTTTGGCGACAGTGGGAAGGAAAAAATCCCTTTTAACAGGAAGAAACCTCCAGCAGAACCAGCCTCAGGGAGGGGCGGGGCCATCTGTTCCTCATGTAAAGTTCATGCATTTGTCTAACTTTCCTTCCCATCCTTCCACCACCACCCGGCCCATCAGAGGTCATGCTGCCCGACATTCTCGTCAGTTTCATGTCGAGCGTCAAATGACAACAACTGTCACTTCAAGGTGCTGTGGCTACATTGTAGCTTGCCATCACCAGTGTGTGAATGTGTGTGTGAATGGGTGGATGACAGGTTGTGTAAAGCGCTTTGCGGAGGGCTTTTCGCTTTTCGCTTTTCGCTTTGGTGGCCTCAGAATCTCATCTCTGATTTTTGCAGATGATGTGGTTCTGTTGGCTTCATCGGGTGAGGGCCTCCAGCTCGCACTGGAACGGTTCGCAGCCGAGTGTGAAGCAGCGGGAATGAGGATCAGCACCTCCAAATCTGAGGCCATGGTTCTCAGCCGGAAAAGGGTGGAGTGCCCACTCCGGGTCGGGGATGAGTTCCTGCCCCAAGTGGAGGAGTTCAAGTATCTCGGGGTCTTGTTCGCGAGTGATGGGAGAAGGGAGCCGGAGATCGACAGACGGATTGGGGCTGCAGCTGCAGTAATGCGGACGCTGCACCGGTCCGTCGGGGTGAAGAGGGAGCTGAGTGTAAAAGCGAAGCTCTCAATTTACCGGTCGATCTACGTCCCTACCCTCACCTATGGCCACGAGCTGTGGGTAGTGACCGAAAGAACGAGATCGCGGATACAAGCGGCAGAAATGAGCTTCCTCCGAAGGGTGGCTGGCCTCTCCCTTAGAGATAGGGTGAGAAGTTCGGCCATCCGGGAGGGGCTCAGAGTAGAGCAGCTGCTGCTCCACATCGAAAGGAGCCAGCTGAGGTGGTTCGGGCATCTGACAAGGATGCCCCCTGGGCGCCTCCTGGGTGAGGTGTTCCGGGCATGTCCCACCGGGAGGAGGCCCCGGGGCAGACCCAGGACACGCTGGAGAGATTATATCTCTCGGCTGGTCTGGGAACGCCTTGGTGTTCCCCCGGATAAGCTGGAGGAGGTGGCTGGGGAGAGGGAGGTCTGGGCCTCTTTGCTTAGGCTGCTGCCCCCGCGACCCAGCCTCGGATAAAGCGGATGAAGATGGATGGATGGATGGACATCCATTTGATGGAAAACCAACAGTCAGTTCTTTTTTAGTCAGTGTATTAGATGAAAAAGCAACACTGAGAACCAAATCTTTTTAGACTGATGAGCGGGCAGGAGCTCAAAAACAGCAAGGTGAAGATTTTCCAGTTAGCAGTGACAAATATGTACCAACGCTGTTCCAGGAAAGGACAAACCATCAACCAGTGGGGAGGCTGGAGGCAGTCTAATATACAGGGACTGCATTTATTAGACTACTTAAAGTGTCTTATGTTGGTGTTTGGTGGCACACGGAAAGGTGCCATAATGTTTCCTCAGTGTTTTTTCCATATTCAGTATGCAGCTTCATATAAATTATTATTATATTTTAACAATTTTTCAATAACAGTGAGAAACAAAACAAACATTTGAAATCTGTTGTTAATCTTAGATAGTTGTAGGAAGAATGACTGGAAGTGAAGCTGTCATCACTGGCCTGTTTACATTAACTGGAAAGACATGAAGGTGGTATCCAGAAAGTAATAATATACTCAGCTATCCTGTAATTTACTCTGAAATAAAGTTTGTATTCCCATGTACTAATAAGATTTAATTGTGGCGACCCACTAGAGGGCTCCACTCACACCCAAGCTGGGAGGAAGGGTTCTGCTGTGTTTGGGCGCAATATGCTCAGTTCATGTTTGGAGGTGAATAAAGTTGGCACTAAAGATGACATGAAATTTCATCATGTCATGTGGTGGTATCACTTGACCCGCTAGCCACCTGCCGTGCGATGGCGCTCCTCCGAGACCCGCCCGTGCAAGGGAAATACGTCGCCCTTAAGGACCTAATACTGCGGCGATACACCCTCTTCAGGGCAGAGCAAGCCGAGAAGCTTCTCTCCTTCTCTGGGCTGGGCAGAGGCACAGCTCTTGAACTCGTGGAAAACATGTTGTCCTTGCTCAGTTCGGATGATGGGGGATTCCTTTTCGTCCATCTCTTTCTCAGACAACTGCCTGTCGCTGTGAGAACCGGCCTCGCCAACTCCCCGTTTCCAGCGACGCAGGAGTACCGCTCCCTGGCTGAAGAGGTGCTGGTCTCCCGCACGTTTGGAGTGCACGCCCCGGACGTGGATCCACCGGCGACACCCCCACCAGCCTTCTCCGGAGCGAATGAGCTGGCACTGACGGCAGGAACCGTTTCGCGGTGGCCCCAGTTGCTGACGATATGGAAAGGCTGCTCTTCATTGAAGACTCACGCTCCGGGAGCTGTTTTCTGGTGGACTCTGGCTCCCAGAAGAGCCTCGCAATCCGCCGCGGACTGTTTAGCGGCAGGCCACGGC
This sequence comes from Astatotilapia calliptera, assembly GCF_964374335.1. Taxonomy (NCBI): domain Eukaryota; kingdom Metazoa; phylum Chordata; class Actinopteri; order Cichliformes; family Cichlidae; genus Astatotilapia; species Astatotilapia calliptera. The sequence goes on along the minus strand of NC_137435.1, from coordinate 39,898,443 downwards.
CCATGGCTGATTGCGGCTAACGGTTCTCCTATTGCAACTTATGGAGAAAGGTTAGTGACTGTTAGTTTCCACGGCAGGGAATTCCAGTGGAACTTTGTTGTTGCTACCAGCTCTGTGCCTATCGTAGGCCCCGATTTCCTTTGTGCCCATGGGCTGTTAGTTGATGTTGCCCACAGACGTTTGATCGATGCTCTGTCGTTCTTTTCACTACCCTGTTTTACCCGGGCTGCCGACCCCCTCATCCAGGCCAATTTAGTGGCCTCCGGAGACATGTTTCAGCATTTGCTGTTAGAGTTTCCGTCGTTGTCAAGTCCTAATTTTGCCAACGTGGCAGCAAAACACGCAGTTGAGCATTATATCCCCACGATCAGACCCTCGCGTCGCCTCGACCCCGCGAAACTGTCCGTTGCTCGGGAGGAGTTTGTGGCTGTGGGGCGCCTGGGCCTCTTCGCTTCACATGGTGCCCAAGCCAGACAGGCAGTGGCCACCATGTGGGGATTTTCGGCGTTTAAATAACATTACAGACAACGATCGTTACCCGATTCCCCACATCCAGGATTTTTCCACCCATCTCGCCAGGACCTCGATTTTTTCCAAAATCGATTTGGTGCGGGGATATCACCAAGTGCCGGTGCGCGCTGAGGATGTTCTGAAAACCGCTGTCAACACCCCCTTTGGTTTGTTTGAGTTTCTGCGCATGCCGTTTGGGTTGAAAGGTGCCACCCAGACCTTTCAGCGACTTATGGACTCCTTTCATTTTCGTCTACCTGGACGACATATTGGTGGCCAGCAACTCGGCAGGCCAGCACGAATCTCATCTATGCCAGGTTTTCCAGTGTTTAGCAGAGCACGGCCTGATCATCAGCCTGTCAAAGTGCCAGTTTGGTTTGCCGGTCCTGGATTTCCTGGGGCACCGCATCTCCGCTGACGGCGTGGTCCCGTTGCCGGACAGGGTCCAAGCCGTCGCAGCTTTTCCGTGTCCCGCCTCAGTTAAAGCATTGCAGGAGTTCCTGGGGATGGTCAATTTTTATAATCGTTTCCTTCCCCGGGCTGCTCACCAGTTACAACCGCTCCATGCTGCTTTAAAAGGTAAAACGGCAAAAGACCCCATTGACTGGTCCCCTGACCCCCTCCGTGCGTTTTCCACGGCAAAGTCGGCGTTGGCCAACACTGCTCTGCTGGTCCATCTGTTCCCGTCAGCGGAGATCGCATTGACCACCGATTTGTCGGATGTAGCGGTGTGCGCCATGTCTGGGGGTCAAGGTCCGTGCTTCCTTAACGAGTGGTAACTGGGTCGACCATCTGCCTTGGGTTTTGTTGGGATTGCGCAGCGCAGTTAAGGAGGACCTCAGGGTTTCTCCTGCTGAACTGGTCCTTGGACAACTCCTCCGCGTCCCCGGGGAATTTTTGCCTGGGGATGCGGTGCCAGCTCTACGCTCCCCTGGAGGCCCCTTTTCTGTCCCTGGCCCCGTGCACCACTGCCTGCCAGATATTTTTGTTCCGCGGTCGTTGGAATCTTCGCCTTTCATTTTTGTTCGGCGTGCACCAGGTCCCAAGCATTTTGTTTTGGAAGGAAGCTCCTGTGGTGCTGGCCCGTGCCCCCCGCCGCGGCAGCCCACCTGCTACCAGGACGTTGGACTCTGACCCTCCCTCTGAGAGCCGTCGCTCGTCCAGCCAGCGGAGGGTTTGGCCTGTCTTTCCTGGCCTGGTGAACCCACAGCCAGTTCTCAGACTCCCCGTTTCAGCCGTTCTGGATGTTTTGATTAAGCCCCGGGTCCTGGACTAGTGGACTGTTTGTTTGGGTGTTTTGGGGGGGGAGGCATGTGTGGCGACCCACTAGAGGGCTCACACCCAAGCTGGGAGGAAGGGTTCTGCTGTGTTTGGGCGCAATATGCTCAGTTCATGTTTGGAGGTGAATAAAGTTGGAGTGTAAAACTAGAGCTCCTGTGTCATGTGTCACATGCCTCCATATTATTATATTAATATAGTACAAGGTTCAGTTAGCTTTGCACAAAATCAGCTGGTACAAATGTCCTTCAAAGAGCTACTTTTTATCTTCTTACTGTAAATTTTCATTTACCCCTTCTTAAAGTTTCCATATGGATGTTTACCTGTGTAAGAATATCCACTGTGTTAGATAAACAGATCCAAGAATACAATGATGAAAAAAATTAAAGGCACACTTTAAGATCTCAACAGAAGAAAAATCATGCTGGATAGCTGTACTTATATGGACTGGGTAATGTGTTGGATGCCATATCGCTTGATGTAAATTAAATTTATCAACCTAAACAGGGTTAAATTCATGGACCCCATAAATTAAAGTTACTCAATGAATAAAATGGCAGGCTAGTCCATTTTGCCAAAATTTCCTTGCAGCAACTCAAAGTGGTAATTTTATGACAACGTCAGAGTTTGTCTTAATGAGACAATAGGGGGATCTCCTCCTAGATCTTCCTCCCGGTCGAAGCAGATGGCCCCGCCCCTCCCTGAGCCTGGTTCTGCCGGAGGTTTCTTCCTGTTAAAAGGGAGTTTTTCCTTCTCACTGTCGCCAAAGTGCTTGCTCATAGGGAATCATATGATTGTTGGGTTTTTCTCTGTATGTATTATTGTACAATATAAAGCACCTTGAGGTGACTGTTGTTGTATTTTGGCGCTATATAAATAAAACTGAATTGAATTGAATAGATCTGGACCGGGCATTACTGAGCACCTAGACAGTCTGAGGTGTAACATGGTGTCGTCAGATGGACTTTTGGAAGATGTATTCTATTGGATTTAGGTCAGGCGAATGTGGCGACCACTCAGTGGTATCAGTTCCCTGATCCTCTGGAAACTGACTGTATGTTCTCACCACATGTGGCCGGGCATTGCCGTGCACCAGTACGAGACCAGGACCCACTTCACCAGAGCAGGGTCTGACAGTGGGTCATTGGATTTGATTCTGATACCTGATGGCAGTCAGGGTGCCGATGCCTAGCCTGTAGAAGTCTGTATGCACCTCCATGGATATGTCTAACCAGAACCATCCCTGACCCAAACTGCTCATGCTGAACACCGTTTCTAATGTTCTCCATGACTCATTCAGACCCTTTTGCATCTGTCACATGTGCTCAGAGTGAACCTGCTCTCATCAGTGAAAAGCAAAGGGAAACACAGCAAACCGTCTGGCAATGGCAAATATTGATGATTGACATGTGTACAACCTCTGTAGGGTCCAGGTGTTCCCTCATGGCACCAGTAGTGACCCTGACCGTAGCCAAATGCAAAACTAGTGAAAAAAAAATGGTCAGAAAAGAAGAAGAGGGAAAATGTCAGTGTCCTTCACCTGTAAAACCTTCCTGTTGTCTCGTTGTTGCTTTCATAAACACAAAACAGCTGAAATCGATTAACGCCCCCCTCTGATTCTGGTGATCAATACCATGATTGATTATAATGTTCTTTTCATTTTTTTAAGCAGGGTTGAAAAACTGTCTGTAACCAAGAATTCAGATCAGTGTGAAGCCTGAGCTTTTGGCTTCTGTACAGAAGTTGACCTCACTACTGAAACATTGTCCGTGTTTAATAGGAGCATCCAGCACAGTAACAGAATCCATTTAACAGAAAATAAGAAAGCCGCAGAACAGACCACAACAGACCCAAATATGGAAATCAGCATGTGAGGTTATAGAGTGGCTCCTAACCTCAACCGGGCTTTAAACTAACCTGCTAACATGCTAAGGTTGCTGCTTGGGGTAGGTGAACACAAACAGCAAACTCTTTAGATGCCTTTATAACAGACAACATTCTGAAATTTAAACCTATTGTGTTACTCTGGTCAACACAAGTGACTCAGTATTGGCCTGTGAAAGCCATCTCATTGGTGCCTCCGTGTGTACCATTAGAGCTCCTATAGCGCCTGCAGCTATAAGCAGCGGAGCTATACGGAGGTATAGTTTCACATCCACCAAATCCTCTCCCTAGACAATGCTGCTTCGCTTGGCTTGTTCTGGCTGCAAAGCAGCTTCCTATATTAAGAAACTGAGAGAGAGGGACCACTTTCCACAGACATAATAGCATTCTTAGAGTGAGAGAGCAATGTGGGAGAAAGTCGCACCCTCTTCACACTTCAGTGATCCTCACCCCTTTCCCCTCCCTTGTCCTCTTCTTCTTCCTCCCCCCTACATTTTTCCTTCCCCTCCAGCACACACACTTTTCTTCTTAGAGGATTCTTTTGAAATCGGACAAGGGAGACGGTGAGATCAAAGGAGGCTACCACACACAGCATTCCCAATCCTGGCTGTCTGCGTGCACGACACACACACACACACACACACACACACACACACACACACACACACACACACACACACAAAGTGTTGCTTTCATTTCCTACATCCCAAGTTTATATTGTGACAGCCAGATATTGAAAAAACACTTTTATGTCGTTTTCGTCAAAAGTCCATCTGTAGTTAGATGCATGTCGATTCTGGAATATTGTCCCTGTGTCTCAGCAGGACTGAGACAGATATTTAAGCACAGGACTGAGTTGTAAGACAAACCTTTAATAGTTAAGCCACAGTTAGTTAATAGTATGATAAGTCATCTACTTTCATTTTGTCACACACAGTAACAGGTTGAATTATAGGACATTATGCCGTCTTTTGATTGTAGCTGCTTTGCGCAGGTCCAGAGATTACCCTGTTACCACCTTAATAGCCCTATGATCCAAACAAGTAAATCTGGACATTTGGCACAGGGAGTTTTCACCTCCCGTCAGCCTTTTTAAACAGCTTATTGTTTTCATAGAGGTCTATCTCAGCTGATACTGGGCACCAGGTGAGGTCTAGCCTGGACAGAGTAAGAGATAACCATGTAAACCTGGGAGGTAAACTGGGCTAGATCTGTCACGGCTGGCGGAGTGAGCCGTGTGGTGTGGAAGAAAAGGAGGACCCAAAATGCGGCAGTGACTGATGATTCGAGTGACGTTTATTTACAAGGTGGCAGTGGCAGAAACAGGCAACGAATCGTGAGACATACTAACGGAAACTTAAACTGGGAAAACTAAAGAGCAACTAGAAATCCTCAGGACACGGGGTGAAAGGCAGAGAGAGGCAGACTGACGGAGGATAACAAAAACGCAGATGAACGCAGATGAACGCAGACGAGCCGACCACGAACACAGACCGACACCCACTAAATATACACACACACACACAAGGTAATCAGGTAATCACACACAGGAGGGAAGAACAGCTGATCTGAATACACATGATGACTGGAGGACACAAGCTGAACACAATGACAACAGACACAGACCTTCAGAATAGAACACGAAATCCAGAACACGAGCCTTCAAAGTAAAGCAGGAAACACACAGACTGATTTACAACACAACACGGGGACATGAACAGAGCACCAAGGTCAGACACAGGTAGGGCTGAATGTACACCAAACTTCAGGTTCAACCCTAAACTAGTACAAAATCAGAATAAACACAAGGCACAAAAATGAACTTCAAGGAAACACAAAACGCTGGGTCAAAATGACCCAGGACCATGACAAGATCGATCCAGAAGACGGTTTAAAGCAGAGGTTCCCAAAGTGGGGGGTGCAGAGCGCAAATTATGGACAAACAGTATCGCACATTCTTGATTTTTACTTAACAAACACTTGTTGTAATGACTAACTGCTCCTGACATTTTAGAGATGTTAGCTTTATACAGTAAAGTTACAGCAGGATACAAATTGTCATGGTTCTCAAGGTCTGGAGAGGTCGTGGTGTGTGTGTTTTTTGTCTTCGCCTCTCCCACCAGGGCGGAACTGGACCTTGATTCCCTGCCTCTGAACCCGCCCTGAACACACACCTGTGGCCAAGGCTGGACTGGGACAAAAAATCGGCCCGGGCATTTTGACTAGAGACCAGCCCACCAGGATAAAGATTGACAATGTGACGGCATTCAGGTGTAAAACCGCAAAGGATTCTGGGAACTTGTGGCAAGAGGTACTAGCGCACGCAGGCTTTCAATTGAACTCAGTTACACAGCGATAAAAATAAACCCAAAAAATGGCAAGAAGCTGTTGTATTATTAACTTCAATAGCCGGTCGCATGACAGCCACGGGAAGCCGACGGGTAAAGAGATCGTTTTTTTTTTAAATCGGATTACGTCGTTGAAGAGAAATTTTTTAAGCCATGTTTCCGACGTAAGAGCCGACGGATGGTCTGGATATACCAAATATAACGTCCCAGAACACTCCAGCTCACAGGTTAGTCTGCTCCAAGCATTCCCACAAAGGTCAGAGTTTTGTAGTAGTTAATACGTCATTTTCATAACATAATTGGTGATATAGGTTACAAGCAAGTCTGGCGCTGAACAGAAATTGTCGCGCTATGCTCCTTTATTTATTGTGCATAAATAGTAAATTGTCCTGACACAATATTGCGTTTCGCTTCTGTTATTACCATGGTACACTGACAAAAACATATACTTTTATTCACAGGGTAAAACAGGTATTTTGTATCACTAATTGCCCAGTACGATTACAACATACAATATTATTGTCACTGCTACATTTCTGTAATGCTACCAGAAATTATTTCCACTACTAATTAATTGAGCTCAAAGGTCCTATTAATAAACGGTTAACGAATGTGTATTTATGACGACGATTTGTGAGACTGGTAAATTTACCTTTGTTCGTACGATGGTCTTTCGTTCTACACAGTGCATTTCAAGGTCCTGTACCCATCCGTCGGTAAACTGTACCTGGGCTTCTTGCAGTGACCTGAAGTTACTAAACTTCATGAGTGTATGCACTCACTCCAAGAACCGTATAATTATAAATATGAGCGTGGTGAAAGTTGGGCAGCACGCTGACGTCTTTTGTCCCTCTGTGTGCTCGTAAGGGTCTGACCCTTTCACTCCTTTGATTTTTTCCTCGTATCTTTTCTTTGTCTTTTCGTCGAGTCTGTCTTTGTACGGACCGTCATTCTTCCATTCTTCTCCTTTTGTTTTGTACATTCCTTTGTTGTGCGGCAAAGAAAAAACAAGAAGGTATTGGAACCGGAGAATGAACGTTTTGCGGTGCTGCAAATGCTTGCATTTGATGCGGTACTTGGATTGTTTTGCCACGAGTTCCCGGCATGCAATGTGCGAAAATCACGTGATTGCTAAACAAGGGGGAGGGTGCATCCGGCCTCCTCGGCTGTAATTGGTCCAGCCCAGAGTCGATCATGACCAATTAGCCAATCCAACACCTTTCATTATATATACCCTAAAAAAAAAACTAAAAAAAAAACAACCCATCGGCCCATAAAAACAAAAAATCGCCAGCGGCCCACCGGGCAAATGCCCGGTATGCCCAATGGCCAGTCCAGCTATGCCTGTGGCTCATTCACACTGATCCTGGCAGACTACTTAAGATGGCAAGAGAGGCTGCTTCCTCACTGGATCGTCACATTACCTAGCCATAGTGTAGCCTAGCCTTTGGAAGTATTCATTGTGATCACCTAGAGTTTCCTCCTAACGTTGTTTTTCTCTCTGTACAGGCCTTCTAGATTCCCTGCCCATCTGGATTTCTGTGGATGTGTGTGAGTGAGCGTGAGCATTTTGGAGTGGACATTCAGAGTGAGTTGTGGATTAAGTTGAAGAGGAGCGTATGTACTAGAGATGGACCGATCCGATATTACGTATCGGTATCGGTCCGATACTGACCTAAATTACTGGATCGGATATCGGAGAAAAATAAAAAATGTAATCCGATCCATTAAATATCACGAAAGCACCTCACAAAACTTGCAACACGCCGTAACTCACCTCAGAACGTTAGCACGTCGGAGCAGTATGCATCACGCGGTAGAGCGGCTGTGGCATGCGGGACCTGTCGGTGGTCTGGATAGCATGTGGAGCTTCGCTAGCAACCCGGCATTTCATCTCCGACAAAGTTATCCCCGAGAGAAGTAAAGCAAGTGTGTAAGTCCATCTCTGAATGTTAGTAAAGCATTCCTGCGTTAAGCTTAACAAGCGATATATGGAGCGACTGCCTCTTCTGCTGCTACTTCAATCATGAAACTGCTTAATGATCAGCTGATCGGCTTTTCTGTCGGGAGTCCTGTCTCTTGTTTGTTTTTGGCCCACTTTGCACCAGAAAGAGGAAACCAGCGGCTGAACAACAGCAGCACGTTTAAGCTTGATCAGCTGTTGTTAGAATGTATTTAATATTACTTTCTACTCGAGGATCTTTTTCTACGTAGCTGACGCTGGTAACTGTGCAGGGGCGGATCTAGCAAAGTTTAGCCAGGGGGGCCGATAGGGCATTAACAGGGAAAAGGGGGCACAAAGACATACTTTTCTTTCTTATTCTCATTTAGAATGTCGAGCTTTTAATAAATAATTATCCAAATCTTACACCCAAAGTTTTAATCTGATGTAAAAGGAATAGAAGTCAATTACTGTATATAGTGACTATTGACTCATTCACTGCCATTGACGTCTATAGCCGTCAATTGCAGTGAATGAGTCAATGGGTTTAACTCATTCACTGCCAATGGCTGGCAGTGAATGAGTTAAGTCTAATATATATACCCTAGTAAGCTATAGTACTTTTTCCTTTGGGAAGGTACCATCTGTGCAGTCTGCAATTTTGTTGAAGAAAGATGTTGAATCTATTTAATATTTCTTGAAAAATAATTGATTTCTGTGCATTTTTTTTCACACTGCATCAAATTAAGGTTGATTACGTTGATTAAGCATCATGAGGTGGAGCGTGAGGGGTGGTTCCCTATTTTTTATTTATTTATTTTTGTTGTTGCTGGGAGTTGGAACCCTATTAGTTAGGTTGCTTAATATTTACGCTAAGTACTCTTTAAAATACCAGAATAGGGAGGATGGTGTAGGTTTAAGTTTATTAGATTGATCAGTATTGCTGAACTATGAAATATTTTTTTTTGCATACAGGTATAACAGAATAGCTTTAGTGTAGTTGTTGTTTTAAACTTGAGTATGAACTTATACAAAATGCAGCAAGATATTTAAAAAACAGTTTTGTTGATTAAAAAACACTATATCGGATTCATATCGGTATCGGCAGATATCCAAATTTATGATATCGGTATCGGACATAAAAAAAGTGGTATCGTGCCATCTCTAGTATGTACCCCGCCTTGGACCTTCCCCTCGGACTCCCCTCCACCCCCTGGAGCCCCGTGTTATCTGTCTCACTGTACACTGAAAAAAGTCTAACATGCAGTCATTCATTCAATCTAATAAGTGCCATTCAAAACAGAATAAAATCATTGATTTGATTGTGAAACCCTTTCTTTTTGCATTTTAAAATACCACTTTTGATTTGGATGAAACTAAATATCTGTACAAAGGACACAACGCAAAGTTTTTGATTTCTCTCAAAACATATATTTCTTTTCATGTTGAACAGATAATATCTTTGTCATGGTCCTGCGACCATGACTCAGTGACTTTATGTTTATGTTCTTTATTGTTATTACTTTCATTATTATTCATGGCTGTTTTGGGATGGTTTGTGTTTGGGATTTTAGACACTGGGTTCTGGGTTTGTGCTCCCTCTGTTGGTCCCTGGTGTTAGTGTTCCCCTGTCTCGTCAGGTTAATCAGGTCCAGCTGTTTCCCCCATCTGTGTGTGATTTCCCAGTGTCTCTTTGTGTATTTATAGCTCGTCGCGTCGTCTGTGTTCCTACCTGTGTTCATCCTCTGTGTTACCCTGCGTACTCTGCATCTACCCTGTGAAATCCTCTGCGTGCTCTCCCTGCTGTTCTCCCTTCGTGTTCAGGTTTGCCACTCCTTTGTGTAGTTTCACCCAGTTTAGTTCATCCGTAATTCTGTTTTGCCATCTCCTCTTTATGTTTGTTATTATCAATAAATCACCCTCACACCTGAATAAGTGCTGCGCTTTGAGTCCTCCTTCCACTCTCCACACGGCTGCTGCCCCGGACCGTGACAGTACGACGCGACCACAACATGGACCCAGCAGCGCTTAATCCATCCAGGGAACTACGGGAAAATCTCATCGATGCCACACAGGAGCTGATCGACCTGTGGCTGGAAAGCCCGGGTGGCACGTCCCAGCGCGCTGTAGAGAGGCGGCTACAGCGTCTGGTGACCGGTCTCCCATGGCTTCTGGGCTCGCTTTGTTCGTGGGAGCGGGAGTTCCTCCTTCTGGACCTCGGTCTTCACCCCCCGTCTGCTTTTACTTCCGAGCAGTCCGAGGCGGTGAGCGAGCGACATGTTCTGGCTTCCCCAGATTCCGAGACTCTGTTTTCTGGGGCTATCCAGAGCGGGATGGGAGACTGTTCGGATCGCTTACCCACCTTCGTGGTAACGGACCCTTCGCAAGTGGGCGTGTACAGACCCTCTGTGAAACCGAGAGACTGTTTCTCTGCCGCTCCTTCTGAGCCAGGACTCTATCACCATTCTCCGGCTCAGTTCTGTGTCCAGCCACAAGCTTCCCAGTCTGTAGCTCAACCATTAGCCTCCCTTAAGCCACAATTTCTGAGCAGGGAGACAAACTGTTACATTACGGACCTGTTCCTCAACAGCTGGCAACATTAAATGGTAAAATGGTAAATGGCCTGTATTTATATAGCGCTTTACTAGTCCCTAAGGACCCCAAAGCGCTTTACATATCCAGTCATCCACACATTCACACACTGGTGATGGCAAGCTACATTGTAGCCACAGCCACCCTGGGGCGCACTGACAGAGGCGAGGCTGCCGAACACTGGCGCCACCGGGCCCTCTGACCACCACCAGTAGGCAACGGGTGAAGTGTCTTGCCCAAGGACACACAACCGAGACTGTCCAAGCTGGGGCTCGAACCGGCAACCTTCCGATTACAAGGCGAACTCCCAACTCTTGAGCCACGATCGCCCCATTAGTGACTGTTACTCACTCCGGGGCTTCCCCAGAGGCGGGGTTGCTGCCCTCAGCTTACTCTGGACCCCTGGTGGCCAAGATGCCAGCTGTGAACTGCACCGGGCTGTCACTGCCTGAGCAGGGTCAGTGCTCTGCGCAGCTGCAGCCCTCCGTATGTGTGCCAGAGGCCCACGTGCCTACTGGTTTTGTTTCACATGTGCCAGAGGCCCACGTGCCTACTGGTTTTGTTTCACATGTGCCAGAGGCCCACGTGCCTACTGGTTTTGTTTCATGTGTGCCAGAGGCCCACGTGCCTGCTGGTTTTGTTTCATGTGTGCCAGAGGCCCACGTGCCTACTGGCTTTGTTTCATGTGTGCCGGGGGCCCCGGTGCCCACTGGTTCTGCGGCTGTTTTCGCTGGGGGGCCCGAGGGGCCCGTCCAGTCTCCCGCTTCGCCTGCTGGGGGGCCCGAGGATCCTGTCCGGCCACCTGTGGCTGCTTCTCCACCTGTGGCTGCAGCGCCGCCTCCTGCAGTATCATCACCTGCAGCGCTACCACCTGCTACTGCCACGCCTCAGCCTGAAGCTTCAGCCTCGCCTGGTTCTGGTCCAGCTTCATCCTCACCTGGCCCAGCTTCAGCTTCAGCGTCTGCTTCGCCTAGCCCAGCTTCAGCTACAGCTTCATCCACGCCTGGCCCGGCTTCATCCACGCCTGGCCCGGCTTCATCCTCGCCTGATTCTGGTCCAGCTTCATCCTCACCTGGCCCAGCTTCAGCTACAGCGTCAGCTTCGCCTGGCCCAGCTTCAGCTGCAGCTTCTTCATCGCCTGGCCCGGTTTCATCCACGCCTGGCCCGGTTTCATCCACGCCTGGCCCGGTTTCATCTTCGCCTGGCCCGGTTTCATCTTCGTCTGGTCCGGCTTCATCTTCATCTTCGTCTGGTCCATCATCAGCATCATCAGCATCGTCTGGTCCAGCCTCCGTGTCTGCATCCTCGCCTGGTCCAGCCTCCGTGTCTGCACCCTCGTCTGGTCCAGCCTTTGTGTCTGCATCATCATCTCCGCCTGCTGCGGTCCCGGCTTCCGTGCCCTCAGCCTCGCCTGGCCCAGCCTCGTTTGGGTCTGGAGCTAAACGGCCGTTTTCTGGACCGCTGGCTAGGCTACTGGCCGAGCGCCGTCGCCTGACTGGCCGCCGTTGCCTTCCGCACGGCCGGCCCCCGGACCGCCATCGCCTGAGTGGCCGCCGTTGCCTTCCGCACGGCCGGCCTCCTGAACTCTTTACGCGCCGCCGTTGCCTTCCGCACGGCCGGCCGCACGGCCGGCCTCCTGAACTCTTTACGCGCCGCCGTTGCCTTCCGCACGGCCGGCCTCCTGAACTCTTTACGCGCCGCCGTTGCCTTCCGCACGGCCGGCCTCCTGAACTCTTTTTACGCGCCGCCGCTGCCTTCTTCGTGGACGGCCTCCTGAACTGTGCTTTGGACTCTGCTCCCCTGTGGGTTTTGTGTTCATCTTTGTTTTGGGACTCTGGGGCCTCCGTCCGTGGTCGTGGTCCGGTCCCTCCGTCCTGGGCCCCCTGCCGCCCGCCCGGATCTGGTGGTGTGTTTCTGTGGCTGTCGGGGGCCAGCCCTTGAGGGGGGGGGGGCCCTCCTGCGACCATGACTCAGTGACTTTATGTTTATGTACTTATTGTTATTACTTTCATTATTATTCATGGCTGTTTTGGGATGGTTTGTGTTTGGGATTTTAGACACTGGGTTCTGGGTTTGTGCTCCCTCTGTTGGTCCCTGGTGTTAGTGTTCCCCTGTCTCGTCAGGTTAATCAGGTCCAGCTGTTTCCCCCATCTGTGTGTGATTTCCCAGTGTCTCTTTGTGTATTTATAGCGTGTGATTTCCTCTGCTCCTCGTCGCGTCGTCTGTGTTCCTACCTGTGTTCATCCTCTGTGTTACCCTGCGTACTCTGCATCTACCCTGTGAAATCCTCTGCGTGCTCTCCCTGCTGTTCTCCCTTCGTGTTCAGGTTTGCCACTCCTTTGTGTAGTTTCACCCAGTTTAGTTCATCCGTAATTCTGTTTTGCCATCTCCTCTTTATGTTTGTTATTATCAATAAATCACCCTCACACCTGAATAAGTGCTGCGCTTTGAGTCCTCCTTCCACTCTCCACACGGCCGTGACAATCTTTAATTTGAGTCAAAGTGATTTGCACTTGAAAACGCCCACCAGAAATAGACCGGGACCCATTTTTATTCTGCATGGCTGCTGGAAACATCGTGTCACATCTTTGATTAATTTCATCTGAAAATAAACGTAAGTAAAGCCAAGTGTGTTACAAAAGCTTTTATAATTTGTATTGCCAAAATTGCAGAAAATAACCCCATTTAAGCTGGGTCGACAGCCACCCCCAATTTTTGCATGATTGTAGCTGCTAGCTACAAGCTAGCTAGCTATCCGGCGCGACGTTAGAACTGGTTACCAGCAACCGACCATCACAGTCGGGAATGCAAGTTAGGCAAAAAGCCGTTTTTTACCAGTATACTAACTGGCTAGCGTTACCACGATGCATCGGTGGTGGATACAGCTAGCTAGCATAAGTTCATAGTTCATAACATTCATAGTATAACTCCGTGCTCCGCTTCGTTTGAATTTTTCTGGTGAGCTCGCGGTTTCTAGACACAAGCTTGTGTTTGTGCGCGCACGTTTGTCTCTGTCTCTCTTCATATAAATATCTGTGTGTTGATGGCCAGGACCTTTGAATTCAGGAGGAAAGAGGTTGTGGATAAGAAGCCTGACATCAAGAACCTCTTGGAAAGATGGCCAGGTCTATTTCAGATGGAAGAGGTATAACTTTAACTTTTTTGTACTAATGCCTTTTATCATAGTTTGGAAATAGGAAATATATGTTTTGACTTTTTCTTGTTGGAAGTTGGTCTTTAAAAAAATGTATTGTACACTGTCTACTCATGTACAGATTAATGCAGAGTTTCTGCGGGTTACTGCAGTTCCCCTGCTAACCAGATTCATGGCCCAGCTGGACAAGCACTCCCCACAGCTACTTAAAATAATCAGAAAGAAAGGAGGGACAACCAAAGAAAAAACTGCCATAATCCTAGAGTTTCTTGATCAGGTAGGGTGTATATAATTAACTATTAAGTTAGCATTTTAACCCCTGTATCTAATGAGAATTTGTATCCTGTTACAGTTTTATTTTGGTAACGTCAGTGATTATGGCTGTGACCTTTTAAAATGTTGAAAGGAAGTGTGGGCTTTATACATTTATACATACATATATACGTATAAACTTTTATTTAGGGACAAGAAAGCATATGCCGCTTTTCCACCGACAGAACACGGTGTGGCTCAGTTCACTTTAGCCCCCTGCAGACACTTTTCCACCGCCTTTACACCTGATTGGCCCGGGTGTGTGTGGTGCCCACGTGATGTGATATAGAAGCGCTCCCACAAAAGGCTTTAAAAAAAACTCCCAGCAACCATACTCCATTGACTTTGGACCATGGCGACTTCCTCCACAAGAACCAAAAATCAAACCAATCAAAATGAACCACAGACAGAGCAAAGTACAAAAACACACATATATCACGATTGTTGTTGTTCTTCGGGCTGTGACGTTGCGGACAAAGTCTTTTGCGCGCGACTTTTCATAGCCAGATGGGTTCGCCCCTGTTCCCAGTTACGTCCGCTTTATGTTTCCACCGCAACAAGCAAGTTCATCCGCACTAAACTGAACTGCTCTCAAGCGCACCGTGCCGATTTGTCGGTGGAAAAGGGGCATTAGTCACCTCATGAGGATAGAGAGGTGAAAAAAAAATTCCTCTCACGCATACTCTCCATATTGCATAGTAACAATTTTAACTGTTCCTGCAGGATGCTGATGCTGACATTAGGATGGAGTGTATACTTAAATCTCTCATTATCTACCTTGGAGAACACGTTGAGGACTTGATAAAAGAATACATGGTATGTCCATATCTGTTCTGTCTCTACATGAGATGCAGTCTCTTGATGTAAATTTGACAACTCTGCTATTAAATGCAGTGATTAATGTAGGACAGCAACGATTAATCAACTCATCAAGTTAATATCTTAGGGTTCTGTATTGTTTTCTTTCTTTTTTTCTTGGGCTTTGTGGAACATTTATGAAAATATTCCACCATTGATTTAATTTAATGATTATGCAATTCACAATCTGATTAGTCAAATAATTGTTCTAATAGTCTGTGACCAAATAACTATCAAAATAGTAGTTTATTATGGTCAAAGATTTATCAGGTGTGCCAGACTTCAGTTCTTCACTTGTACATTTTGTTCCATATTTTACCTCAAGATATCCCAGAAAGATGAAGCTGAGGAAGAGCTGCAGAGTACCACCATGGCACTCTTCGTCTTCAGGGACAACTCAAGCCTCCTACATCAGCCTCGAGACATCAGGATAATCATTGATGGTGTGGAAGTCCTGAATGAGTTGCCTTCTGTGGCAGCTGGAGTGGCAATGGTCTTTGGACTCTGTTATGCTCTTAATATGGAATATCCACGAGGATTCAGGTTCACCTTTGAGGCTCTTCAAAAGATTATGATGGAGCTTGACTTTAACAAGATGACCTCTAAGATTCGCAAACTTAATTGTGAACTTAACACTGCACAGTAGTGTGTTTGCATGCATGTGTGGATGTGTATGTGCACATGCATGTGCATGTGTGCTTGGTTATTTTGCTTGGTTGGCCTGCAGTGGTATTCTACATTCAAAATTTATAAGAACACCCATTTGAAAGGGAGATTTAAGTTGATTTCATTGATACATGTGTAGATTTTTTTTTTTTTTACATTGTACAGGCACAGTGCACATATAAACATTTTTGAGTACTTGCAAATTGGTTTAAAAAGAGTTTTTATAATGGTTTTATGCCAGTTTTAGACAGGTTGCAGGTTTTATACCAGTTCTAAAACGATTGCAGGTTTTATACTGGTTTTCAAAAGGTTGCAGGTTTTATAAAACAAACATTTCTCTAATCATTTCTGCCGTAGCACTAAATCTGTATATTACTAATCCACTGTATTGATTATAGTTAAAATGGTTTGGAACAATAAATAATTTTGAAATAATTGGTTGGCCAATTGTCTTGTTTTTTATAGGAAATGCAGAGCATTTTTGAACTGAAATAAAATGAAATGTAAAAAATATAGTTTGAATATATGTAAATCAATTACCTGGCTTCAACACAAACATATTAGTTCATGTTAATTTGGTTTGATGTGAATACATTAGGTTGGTTAAATTTCAACATATTAGCTTGGTTCAATAATTAAATATGGTTCTATGTAAAAAAAGAAAAAAAATCAATTTGGATCAATGCAAAATTTAAAGTTTCAGTCAAGTCTAGTAATATTGTTTATATCAACATAAAAGTATCAGGTCATATCAAGTGACTCAATTTGGATTCTATGAAGTCAAATATTTTGGATGTGACAATTGGACATCAATTTTTTTTTTATTTGAATAGGGTTATTCTTTTTACAGTGTATATATGTAGATATTCTCACTTGGTGCCACACTGTAAATAAACCCTCACCTTCTCTCTAAACTTCAGAGTCCTGCGAGTGAGTCCTCTGCCTAATAATCTGTGACACAAATAACATCAGGCTGATCCTGCCACGATTTGTTCCCCCTGTACAAATCACGGACTAACAGTATCCCACAGCTGTTTATGTTTTTAAACCCATTTTGCACAGAGAGACATTTTTTGAAAAATGATAGCAAAGTTGAATATTATTATACAGGAAAAAAACACAACTACACGTAAAATAATCACACCGTGACGCCTCTGCCTTTCGAAATGGAGGGACAGTAACTGTGTGTGTAAATGTAAGCGTGTAAAACCTGAAGATAGTCAGATTAACAGTATTTTCTGCCATTTTAGAAATTTATCTCATGTAAGCAATAACGTGGCGCACAGCGTGGCATGAAAAAAGGCACATACCTTTGACGTTGCGTGTCGAACTCTGTATTCCTTGTCCACACGTAAACGCAAATCTCCAACTTGGATGGAGTTTTAAAAAATCTCAGTTTTCAGTGATTTATGCCGTTTACGCGTGGACGAAAGGCCCAAACAAACTGAAATATAATCATTTTGTGTCATTCAGATAGTATGAAAATACCAGGTGATTTTAGTGCAGCTAAATAGGTAAGTGGACTGGTTCTTATATAGCGCTTTTCTACTCTTCTGAGCACTCAAAGCGCTTTACGCAACTTGTGCATTCACCCAAGCACATTGTTCTAAGTGCTTTCTAAGTAATATTCACACTCCAAATTGCATCGAAGAACAATTTGGAGTAAATATCTTGCCCAAGGATATTTGGCATGCAGACTAGGGGGAGCCAGGAATCAAACCACCAACCTTCCAATCAGTAGATGACCTGCTCTACCACCTGAGCAACAGCCACCCCTGTTGGGGTGTCACAATAGTTGGCAGTATTGTGATACCTGTCACTGCACTGGGGGAGAGCGGGCTGTGGGAGCTCTTAGGTTATTGGTTCCAGTGTCTAAGAACATAAATTAGTTGTTCCATCCGTGTGTTCCTTGTGTTCTACCCTCACCCTGGTAAGTGGAAGGATAATTCTCATCAAGCACTCAAATAACTTTTTACATTTTTATCCACATTTAAATATCAGACTCCAGTGGGCGTGTCAGGGCATCGGCATCTTGGAAGCTTGGAAGGAAAAGCGACTGGACTTCTTTACATTTCTTGAAGATGTCCCACCGTTCATCTGAGACACCTCTGCAGTTCTTCTTCAGACCCAGGTAAATATGATGCTCCACCCATATTCAGTATTGTTATTAAATAACTGAACAATAGTATTTAAATAAACTCCAGTAATTTAAAACTTTTAATGTCCACTTTTTTATGGTCAGAGATGTGGTGAACCATATGTTTGTTGCCTTTGTCAGCAGTCGTGTTAAATTTGTCTGCAGTCTTTGATGTTCAAATAACAGGTTTTTATCAAAACAGTGATCATGAAAGAGCGTATGTGCCATGTTTAGAATTTGTTAAAGTTATTTGCTTCTCTAACAACAGACTGTTGTCCAGTATTTAACTAACACGTGACAACATATGATGTTAAAATACTTTATATTCACTCCAAACTGTTTCTTAGCTTATTCCTTTATCTTTGTCCACCAAAGAAAAATATGGATTTTTCTGTAGGTACATGCTGATCGACACTCACTCTGTCAGTCACACTTTTTTCAGTTTTTCACCTAATGTGAATTTCACGATGCAATCAGTTCAGCTGGTTGAAAGTTAGTCTTTGGTTTGTCCCAAACCTTAGATATCTGGGTCACTGCTGAAAAGCACAAAGACGGTTCATCACCTCTTTGGTCAGTCGTGTCATCTTCTTTTTGAGCCGCTCTCATTGCAGAAAAATGGCAGCTGGTGAGAGGCCGTGGCTAAACCTATAATCCTTCCTGTGTTCCTGTTCTATGATGAACACTTTGTGTTAAACAATGCACACAGAGCTCCTTCCACACTTCTGCCCTCCACCATCAAATGTGGAGAGAATCTAAATCTGACTTCACACCTGCTGAGACACCTTCTGATACCTAACTGCGTTCCTCGGTCACTGTGTGCCACGTCTGCTTGTTAGAGGCCTCCCACTAGTTAGACAGCTCGTGCTCCATGCTGGTGTTAGAGACCAGTGTGATGTCTGAGTATGATAACAACTGAATCAAGTCCAGGCTGGAAACTCCTGATTGTATTTTAAGTGGACCGCTGCTGGAGGTCAACAGACACTTGCCTTAAATTACACATGCTTTGATAATAATAATAATAATAATAATAATAATAATAATAATAATAATAATAATAATAATAATAATAAGTGCTTTAATATTACAAAGGGCTTTGACAGTCTTAGTGAGAATGAGAATACAGCTAACGTTAGCTCTCAGGACAGCAATGGCCAACTCTGAATTCCCCTACAGCTGCCTTAAAAACAATTACAATCCATGCCACTAGAGCAGGGCGATATGGCCAAAAATATTTATCACGATAAATATTTGAAAATTTGCAATAACAATATAACTGACGATATAATTGATGCGAGACAAAATACAACTCCACAACTTTACTAGCGCAAAAAGACAACCTTCCATTTATTTTCACTTAAACAAGCAGCTGTTTTTTTATGTGCATTAAAGCTTTATAAAAATGTAACAGTGCAAATGCAAATTCCTTGCTGAGAGTTTAACCAAAAGGCATTTCCAGTAGAAATGCGCTGACATATCCTGAGCATAACCATGTATAATATCCACTGACGTTAAAAAGAGGTGCTTTGCAACATTAAACTTCAGTGTGCAAAATAAAAAAGTCAAATACGTACTTTTTGGACCATAAGGTGCACGGGATTATAAGGCACAAGAAACAAAGCAGTCAGATAAGTCAAACTTTACTCAACTCATTCTTCTTGCTTCCTCCACTTCTGTACCATTGATTCATTAATGCTGTATTCTATCACAGCTGCTCTATTCCCATGTTGTTGCAGTATATTAATGACTAACCTCGTGTTGTGGATGGATTATCTCAGTTGTTCTCCTGACTGAAGTTTGGTCCGTTTACAGCATCCTGCCATGCGACTGTATTTGTCTCTAACCATGAAGAACCTTAACGTTAACTTTTATAAGTGGAAAAGTGTTAGTGTTCGTCCTCCAGCTTCACTGTTTATGTTATGCTAACATAGCTGTTTTGCTAGCGATCACGTAGCACATCATTATATACCAGCTAGCCCAACTTCAGTAACCCTACAAATGTCACTGCTGTTTAGTTTCCTGTCTTCATTTATGTTGTAGCAAGTGATAACAGAGCTGTACGTTTGAATCTTTTCAGAAATCTCTTAGTCAGAACATACTATATCATGCTTAGGTAACTAGCAAAACTAGCACGCTAACTTCCTCTAACTTCCTGCTAACTTCTAACTCCTTGAAATGTAATAAATTCTGTTTTCATGGATGCCTGGATGTTAAACTTAATTGTTACACCTGGTAAAGCAGCAATGCTGATCGTTTTATTGAAGATGAAAGAATTTAGACAGTTTTTAACTCTCAGTGATGCTGCAGTGTTCGTTTGACTTTGGGATATAAAGCGGACGGAGTTTTGGACCTAGATTACTCCCAGATTTACGAGCATCTTAGTCCGACAAATAATAATAATGATAATAAAAATCTTAGGCAATAACAAGGGCCCGCTTGCATGTTGTACAAAAAAATGTGCTTTGTTGTGTATCTGACGGACAAACACCAAACCAGTTCCACATCACTGAAGTTGCAGCATTTTTACAAACCAGTTCTGGTTCATCCGTTTCACTCAACAATCCGCTTTCCCCCTTCTCATTGTCCGTTGTCGCCATGCTTTTCAGCCATGTGCGTATGAAAACAAAGGCACTGCACATGTGCGTTTTACCCATATTCTATCTTGATATTTTATTTTCTTATCGTTGCCTAACATTGTACTGGTATTACCGTGAACAGTATAATATGGCCCAGCCCTACACGCCACTGTCATTTTTCTTTTATCCTCAGGCTGGAAATACTCATATGACACAAAGTTACCAACCAAACAGCTAAAGCTTTGTTTCCAAAAGGTAAACAAAGTGGAGGTGAACAGTGGGCAGCTGTTCTCTGGGTGAAAACGTGTTGTTGATGTCAGGAGTCAGAAGCCAAACTGCTGCAATAAAATAACCACTCACTGCAACCAGGGTTTGGAGAAGATTATCTCTGAATGCATGAAACTCTAACTCTCCGTGAGCAGCACCAATCACATTTTGTCGTCATCCTCATTTAGTATTCAGAGTATAGCACTGATAGAGTGTGCCCTCTACACTGCAGACTTTAGGAGAACAGAGGGATGTATGAGTAACCAGGTCACTAATATTCCTTGCAAACAGTTATAAGGAAGGTAAGATTGCATTTGCTCAGGTGTGTCCTCACCTCGGGTCACGTGGGAGTCAGTGACTCAGTAGGTTTAACAAAAGAACGTGTTTAAAAAGGAAGAGCACTCTACAGCCCCAAATTAAGATGTCACTCATGTCACGAGACAACACATCCAAATCTAAATTTGCTCTACAGTGAGGGCACTCAGGTGTAGTTTGTACTTTGTAGCAATTCTCCAAATGTTACAAATGCTTATAAAGTTGTTACTTTGCTGTGGAGAAGCAATGGCAGCAACATTAAAGGTGTGGTAATAGACACTTTTTCCCACAGCGGTCCATTTGACTTGTCACAGCAGGAAAAGAACACAAAAAGTAACTCTAAGTACCAAGTAAAAAATGAGCAGTTAGCTCTTTATGCACTTCACTGACTGGATCGGAGTTCATCAGAACTGAGATTAGGGCAGCATAACGGCTGTGCAGGTCATTTTGAAGTAACCATTATATAATTATTAGTATCTACTTACTGATAGGTACTTATAATATTTACTAATATTCTATTATTATAACGTTATAATTGAAGTGCTTGTGCGCGACACATCAGCTAGAGGATTGTCCCACATCTTCAGTGAGTCCGTGCATTTTGTGTGTCGTATTGTGAAGGCTTCTCTCCGATATAATTAATATATGTGATGATGATGATAGCAACTCAAAGATCAGACAATCTGTGACAATCACCGTGTGAAGATTGTTTCCATTTTTAAAGATGTTTCAGCAAAACAGTTAAGAGCAGGTGAGTTTTCCATCCCATCTCTTGGACCTGTTATATGTGTTCCTGTTCATAAATCAGAGCAGTGACGAAGGGTTCACAAGCTGCTTCATCTCATTACTGTAAGTCACCACACTATTAGCTTAAAGGCCACACAAGGTCTGCAGGGGTGCAACGATGCACAAAATTCACGGTTTGGTTCGATACTTTGGTGTCACGGTTCGATATTTTTTTCGATACATAAAAATGTTCATGCCTTTTTAATTTGTCATTTATTAAAATTATAATTATATATTTTAACTCAAAAGTACAGATTTTAAATTTCATGTTGCTGAAACAACAAAGTAATAAAAATAAAAAAAATCTATCTGATTGAGAAATCCCTCATCTTTGGAAAAGAGAGTTTATTACAGAGAAATAGCTCTTTCCAAAATAAAAGCTATACTATACGCTTCTTCTGGGCTATGTTCTCAGCAGCATATTAAACATATCTGTCAGGGCTCTGTGTGCGGGCAGGCGGAGAGGAGGATCCAAACGCAGGACTCAGACACTAACGTGAAACTCAAAAACCTCAGCTTTATTGCTGGTACGAAAACAAAACATGAAGTGACTACTGAAACCGGAGAACAGGAACACATCTGAGGGTACGACGCGACACCGAGCATGGGAAAACACAGGGCTTAAATATACAGGGTAGTAATGAGGGAATGGGCCACAGAAGGGAGACACAGCTGGGGGAGATCAGACCAAACAAAAAACAAGAAGCACCATGGTCCAAAAACGCAGAAAAGCACATCAAAAACAAAATGAAACCAAAATCTCAACAAGAGTCCATGAAGAGTTCTGGGGGCCGACCGTGCACACGGCAACGGCGGCGACAGGCGAACAGTTCTGGAGGCCGACCGTGCACACGGCAACGGCGGCAGCGCAGGCAAAACCAATCAGGAGGCCGACCACTTGGAAGGCAGTGGCGGCCACTGAGCAGGTCCGGAGGTCGGCCGTGATGCCAGCGGCGGCGACGAACTCCTTCCGGAGGCCGTCCCCGAAGACCATGATGCCAACTTAGCGGCCTGGAAAACGACTGGCAGAGGCAAGGCGGAACAGGTCGAGCTGGCTCTGACGGCGGTGTGGCAACCGCAGGACCAGGCGAGGCAAGACCAGACGAAGGCGGAGCTGAAGCCGGACCGGGCGTGGATGAAGGCACGGAGGCTGGACCGGGCGTGGATGAAGGCACGGCTGCGGAACCTGACGGCAGCGGGACGGCTGCAGGCGGTGATGCTGCAGGCGATGATGTAGAAGTCACGGGGGATAATTCAGCAGGTGACGGCTGAACAGACTTCCCCGGAGCATCAGCAGATGTGAGGATGTGCTGGCTGGGTCCTCCAGGATCCTCAGTTAACGAGGCGTGGTGCTGGATGGGCTCCTCGGACCGTCCCAGCAGACGTGGCGTGAGGCTGGACGGGCCCCTCGGACAGTCCAGCAGACGTGGCGTGAGGCTGGACGGGCCCCTCGGACCCTCCAGCGGAGGCGTGAGGCTGGACGGGCCCCTCGGACCCTCCAGCAGACGTGGCGTGAGGCTGGACGGGCCCCTCGGACCCTCCAGCGGAGGCGTGAGGCTGGACGGGCCCCTCGGACCCTCCAGCGGAGACAGGAAGCTGAACGGGCTCCTCGGGCCCTCCAGCTGACGACACTTGAGGCTGGACGGGCTCCTCGGGCCCTCCAGCTGACGACACTTGAGGCTGGACGGGCTCCTCGGGCCCTCCAGCAGACGAAACTTGAGGCTGGACGGGCTCCTCGGGCCCTCCAGCAGACGAAACTTGAGGCTGGACGGGCTCCTCGGGCCCTCCAGCTGACAACACTTGAGGCTGGCTGGGTTCTCCCGAACCCCCAGCTGACGAAACTTGAGGCTGGCTGGGTTCTCCCGAACCCCCAGCTGACGAAACTTGATGCTGGCTGGGCTCCTCGGGCCCTCCAGCTGGAGCAGATGCAGGACTAGAGGCAATAGGGACCCCTGACTGAGGGTGAAGATGAGTGACTGACTTAGCAGATGACAAAGCTAATGATTCCTCCACTAACTGCGCTACTGACTGGGCTATGTACTGTAACAAGATTTGGAGAAAGTCTGATTGTGGTAGAGCCTGAGCTATGGGTAGCGGGGGTGAAGACTGAGCTACTGGTGACTGAATTTGAGATGAAAGTGATGGTGGTGGAGTTGGTGACTGGGCTACAGGCAGCTGCTGAGCAGGAAACACTGGACACTGAGCTACAGGCGGCTGCTGAGCAGGAAACACTGGAAACTGAGCTACAGGCGGCTGCTGAGCAGGAAACACTGGAAACTGAGCTACAGGCGGCTGCTGATCAGCTAACTGAGCTGAAGGTGGCTGCTGAACAGCTAACTGGGCTGCCTGTACAGACATAATCCCAGACTCCTGCTGGGACCGTCAATGCTGGCGGCGCATCCGCCGCTTCCCTGTAGAAATGGGATCAGGGCAGGCAAAAGGTGACTTGGAGAAATTCTGCTGTGGCTGCTCCTGCTGTGGTGTGAAAATGACTACTGCTCCAGTCCGTACCACAAGTTAGAATGGAAGTGTGGTTGGATGATGATGGCGAGGGTTGCATTTCTTCTTTAAAGGTGGATCGAACGACTTGGCAATGAACCTTGGCAAAACGTACTGCTGACGTCGAAAGCGGCGAGGGCCTCCAGGAGAGCAGCTAAATCCTCCTTCCCTGGGCCGCCCATGCCAAACAGTTCAAAACAAAAACTGGCTCTCAGAGCTGTTACTATTGTTTTTAATCCATTAATGTCCAGAAAGGTTATGGTGAAGGTAGGTGATGAGAAGAAGTTGTCTAGAAACACTACCTCTGGAAGCCTCTTGTAGTTATCCACAGCGTGAATTATGCGCCAGCAATAATCCCACAGCTGTGCGAGGTACTTTCCCTCTGAGGCAAAAGGTGAGTCCACTGGATCCATCTTGTGGTCGCGTCGTTCTGTCAGGTCTCTGTGTGCGGGTAGGCGGAGAGGAGGATCCAAATGCAGGACTCAGACACTAACGTGAAACTCAAAAACCTCAGCTTTATTGCTGGTACGAAAACAAAACATGAAATGACCACTGAAACCGGAGAACAGGAACACACAGGCATAATCTGAGGGTACAACGCGACACCGAGCATGGGAAAACACAGGGCTTAAATACACAGGGTAGTAATGAGGGAATGGGCCACAGAAGGGAGACACAGCTGGGGGAGATCAGGACTAACAAGACGGGGGAGCTAAGCTGCACACACTAACATAAGACCAAGACTTTCACAATAAGACAGGAAACAAGAAGTACTTAACCAGATGCAGACATGACACTGAGAGACAGACTAGACACTGAACAGAAACTGCAATACACATGAGAACCCAAAACCTAAGAACTGATCCCTCACCAAGAATAACAGAAACAGATCTATAATGATAATAATAAACAAAGCACCAGAACATCAGAAAACAATCCATAATGCAAAAATAAACCAAAACATAATAAACTCAAAATACTGGGTCCAACGGACCGAGAACCGTGACAATATCAGGTCCCCATAAGGAGAATCATGTGCTAACGGCTGTCTGAATGACTCGGGTAAAGTTTGTAGCATGCGTGCTTGTTGTTTTTGTCTGCTTCCACTTGTCTTTGCACGAGGATGCTGTAGGAGTAAATGTGCAGTCATATTCGTTGTGTTCCCACTAGTGCTGTCAGTGTCACAGGGTGGAAAGGGACAAGTCATCTAAGTTTTTCTACTGTGCATGTTTTGCTGCGTTTTACCTTTTTAATATTTTAATATTGTACACTGGTTTATTTTTATGAGTTTTACTGCATGTTTTAATGGTATTTATTTGATGACTTGTCCTGGAAAGACTCCGCCCCTACCTGATAATAAACTGATCACACCTGCGAGAGATCCCAGAGTGGCCAATAAGAGGGCCTGGCAGACCAAAGGAAGGGGTTCGACCGAGAGGCTTGAGAGACGGCCAGGAGTAAGTGGTGCCAGGCGGCAGCGCCTGCAAGCCGAAGGGGCTGGTGGAGCTGGGCGTGAAGAAGAACGGACAGTACCAGCGCACAGGGCACCAGCGCAGAGGGCATCAGTGCAGAGAGTGACAGTACCAGCGGGGAGAGCGGAGACAGCACCAGCGGAAGGCACGGGACGGCTGTGTGGCTTTGCAGTTTTTAAGAAGCGGCGGGCGGAGTTGAGAGCTCTGCCCACCCGGGGTAAGTCTTTGACTTATCCCCTTTTATTGAATAAAAACTGCCTGAAGAATAGTGACTGCCGCTCCTCCCTTTCTCTAGCATATCAAGACGCGAATGCGGAAAGGAAGGAGAGGACTCCGCTGGGTTTCCCTTTTACTTCGCTGGATTTCTTAACTCCCTGGGACTTTTATGCTGTGGTGGATTCCACTGGACTTTTAATGTTGTGTTTTATACAGTTTAAATTGTGTGTTTCCCTTGGCGGCTCCACTGCTCTGTCCGTTTGGAGGAAGGTTTCCTTCCTTTAAAAAAACGACACTGGAAATAAAATCACCTTCGCTCCGTTACATAATTGGCGTTGTCGACAGGATACGGAGCCAGAGCAGTTGGGTTAGTCAGGGGAAATGCAAATATATGATGTATGTGTATATTAGTGCCCCAATAATGTGTGTTTTAGGTCGTATGTCCCCTGAGCAAATGAGTATGGACAGTGTGCACAAGTATAAGTGTTGGCCACACCAAGAATGAATGAAGAACGTCCAACCGAGGTTGTCATGGGAGGTCAGCTGCAGGCTTGCGGGAGGTGGGGTAATGATTTGCTGCTAGGCAGCAGTGCTTGGGATTAAGCACGAGACCCAGGTTAGGCCTGGAAGTATCCCCACGGTAGCAGCCGGGTGCAGTGTAGGACCTTATGGCTTCCGGGTAGCTATGCTACGAGGACGTGAGAGTGATTGCTCGTTTGTGGCCTTGGACTGAATGGTGCACTTTGTTATATTTTTGCTTGGGGGTAGAAGACGTGAACCGGACTCCAAGAAAGCTTCATGACTGGAAGCTGGGTTTTTAGCAGGGACTGCTAATCTTTCAGTGTGGGGGGATGTCACAGGGTGGAAAGGGACAAGTCATCTAAGTTTTTCTACTGTGCATGTTTTGCTGCGTTTTACCTTTTTAATATTTTAATATTGTACACTGGTTTATTTTTATGAGTTTTACTGCATGTTTTAATGGTATTTATTTGATGACTTGTCCTGGAAAGACTCCGCCCCTACCTGATAATAAACTGATCACACCTGCGAGAGATCCCAGAGTGGCCAATAAGAGGGCCTGGCAGACCAAAGGAAGGGGTTCGACCGAGAGGCTTGAGAGACGGCCAGGAGTAAGTGGTGCCAGGCGGCAGCGCCTGCAAGCCGAAGGGGCTGGTGGAGCTGGGCGTGAAGAAGAACGGACAGTACCAGCGCACAGGGCACCAGCGCAGAGGGCATCAGTGCAGAGAGTGACAGTACCAGCGGGGAGAGCGGAGACAGCACCAGCGGAAGGCACGGGACGGCTGTGTGGCTTTGCAGTTTTTAAGAAGCGGCGGGCGGAGTTGAGAGCTCTGCCCACCCGGGGTAAGTCTTTGACTTATCCCCTTTTATTGAATAAAAACTGCCGGAAGAATAGTGACTGCCGCTCCTCCCTTTCTCTAGCATATCAAGACGCGAATGCGGAAAGGAAGGAGAGGACTCCGCTGGGTTTCCCTTTTACTTCGCTGGATTTCTTAACTCCCTGGGACTTTTATGCTGTGGTGGATTCCACTGGACTTTTAATGTTGTGTTTTATACAGTTTAAATTGTGTGTTTCCCTTGGCGGCTCCACTGCTCTGTCCGTTTGGAGGAAGGTTTCCTTCCTTTAAAAAAACGACACCGGAAATAAAATCACCTTCGCTCCGTTACATCAGCGTAAATCTCGTTGAAATGACATTAACGCCACAACACGGCAAATCTCCGTTAACGAGCTACCCCTGCGTGGGGCTAGACGGCCAACACGTTAACGAGCTAACTGCGCTAACACACTAGTTCCCACCAATGTAATTGAGCATTGCGTGGCACATCCAACATACTGTTTTACTTTAGTCCATGACGGGTTTACCTTCAGGGTCATACGTCACATGAAAACCAAAATAGTTCCAAACGCCAGATCTGAAGGAGGGTGGGGGAGGTTCAATTTGCCATGTTGCAACGAGCTTAACTTCTGTCTGCTAGCTTGCCCTGCGCTCAGTGAATCTGCGTTCGACTACTCCGCCTAGGCTGCACTGTCGAGCACAGATCCACTGAGCGCTCAACACAGACAGCATCGTCAGAAGGAAAGTTGATAAAATAAATTAAAAATTTTGTATTGTTCGTTGCACCCCTAAAGATCTGAGTGCATTTAATGCCATGCGTATTTTATGTAGAGCTTTTATTCTGAATCCTGAATAAATTCTTCAACCTTTGCCTTCCATTAGAAAAATAAATACTACATGATCAAGCTTGTACTGTAGCCTGTTCTGATTTGTGTTTGCTATATTAAGCTCAGCCTAAGGGACTGCTGGAAAATGACCAGGGAGAGAAAGAAGTGAAACTTTAATAGGAACAGGCAGGAAGTAGAGATGGGGGTGCTTTTTTAAAATCTATACCATTTATTTCTGTCAAAAAATAAATAATAAATAATCAAACATTTTCTTAATGCTAAACTTTGACAGCAAATGGGTACTGAGTGATGACAGTGTAAAGTAAATGGTCTGGTACAGCACCAACTCAATCCGAGCACTCAAACTACAATCACACACAGATTTATGCAGTGCTTTTAAATATGTGTGTTTTTTATCTAACATTCAAACTTCCATGGATGTGCTGTGAGCAGCTCGGGGTTCAGGATCTTGCAAAAGGATGCTTTGACACTTGGATGGAAGGAACCGGGAATCAGTCCGCTGACCTTCTGATTGGTAAGCAACCTGCTCTAAAACCTGAGCCACAGCTGCCCTAAAAGTACATATTAGCACTGTCAACACACTAATAATAATAATAATAATAATAATAATAATAATAATAATGGATTGGATTTATATAGCGCTTTTCAAGGCACCCAAAGCGCTTTACAATGCCACTATTCATTCACTCTCACATTCATACACTGGTGGAGGCAGCTACAGTTGTAGCCACAGCTGCCCTGGGGCAGACTGACAGAAGCGAGGCTGCCATATCGCGCCATCGGCCCCTCTGGCCGAGGATAAAATCGCAACAAACCCTCTGCTTCAGCGCTTTGTGTGTGACACAGGCAGAGAAAGGCAGGATTCTATTCTGAGCACCGTTAACAGCTCTTAACAGACATGTGAAACATATGTGCAAAGACTGTCACATTAAACTGCAAAGTCACACTTCATGTTAAAGAAAAATTCAAGCTAGCCGCAGCATGGATTCAAATTAGAATCCAGGACTCCAGAGAGGCTGTTACTGCTGCAGAGATTTTCCAGCAGAGATAAATGCCTCTTCTTTTGTCATAAAGTACAGATTGTACATATCAGCATTTCCCAGTCATTTATGGACCTCGGCTCTCTGCTATATGGCTTTCAAATGGATGATTTAACGCAATAGGAAGACATGCGTTGCCTTTTTCGCCATCTTAAATGTTACATTGGTGTCTGACTTACTTAAAACATACTTAATCATTTACATTAATCCTTTACATGATCTACCTCAGTGTCAGGTGAACATTATTCACTCCAGTCCACAGCTGTAAGACAGCGAGGACACTGGTCTTAGAAATCAAAACAAACTGAGTATTGGATGATGAGATTGTCATTAGTGTTTGTATGAGGATTGCACTAGAATATCCAAAAATAAACTGCACATGTGGAGGATCCAAATGCAAGAAAGATTTTACTTCTAGCTGATAGATAAATTAATTAATTAATAAATAGTCATGTGGATGTCAGATTCATTTCAATTTTATTTATATAGCACCATATCACAACAGCAGTTGCATCCAGATTCCTGAAATTGCAAAGACGCTACAATAATACAAAGAAAACAGAAAAAACCTCAACAGTTGAGCACTCATTATATCGAGCACTCATTAACAGTCGAGCAAGCACTTTGGTGAGAGTGGAGAGGAAAAACTCCCTTTTAACGGGAAGAAACCTCGAGGAGTTCCAGGCTCGGTGTGGAGCAGCCACAATGATACAATTAAATTCTGATTCTTTTACTGATATCAATCGTAAATTAAATTCATTATTGATGATTGGCTCTGCTTTGAGAGTGACCACTATTGCTAAGCAACATATCAAAGACATTCATGCAAATTATTTGCACGTTTAAATGTTTGTTCAACTCTTTGTTGTGATCACTGTTGGGGTCATTACTCAAAAAAGTAATGACACATATTACACGAAACACTTTTCTTACAAGTAATGCAGTACAGAACTTAATTACTGCCAGGAGAAAGTAATTCATTAAACTACTTGTGGCATTACTTTCAGGTTATACTGTAAAACAGGTTAAACACGTTGTCTCATAATCACCAAATAACAATATAAGCCTACAAGCTACAGCCCCACACACCAAAACAAATCCCTATCCTGATGAAGACGCACATGTAACGTCTTTCTCTTAGCACAACACAAAAAAGTGATCACTGCAGTGATTCGACTTCAGAAACATGAACAGGGAGAAACAGGCTGCAGTCTGACAGCTCAGCAGTTTGTTGCCTGTTGAAGTTCAGGGTCTGGCTGCTGGGGGTTCACTCAGATTTATCATCGCTCGGGGCTTTTGGGTAGCTTAGCATTAGCATTCTACCTGTGCAGATGGAGCACAGGTAGATGTCAGCTCTCTGCAGATGACATTCAGTTATATATTTCTTTTAAGCCCCAAGATGTTTCTAAGCTGCAGATCCTGAATGGCTGTGAACTTTCTCCAACTTAATGGAGAAAAAACAGAAGTTGTTTGTGCCTCTGACAGATTTGTGCCTGAGGCAATGAAAGCTCTTGGGCCCCATCGTCTATCTAAACCTCTGTAAATCATCTATCTTTGGGATAACTTTTAACTCTGCTCTCACTTTGTATGCTCGTGTCAAATCTCTGGTCCACTCTTGTTTTTATCACTTAAGAAATATTGCCAAGTCCTTTTATGTCATGCTCTGAAGTGGAGATTGTTATTCATGCATTTATTTAATGACATTTCGATAACCGTAAGTCATTGTTCCTTTGTCTAAGGGGAAACTCCCTGAACGTCTGCAGGTTGTTCAGATGCTGCAGCGAGGCTTCTGACTAAATCTCTCATATCACAGCGTCATGGATTCAAATTCATTTTAAGATTCTGGTTCTGACATAGACTTCTTCAGAGACAAGGACCTGCTTACAGCAGTGAACTGTGACATCAGTACAGGTCCCTGATGTCATGTGATCAGGGAGACAGAGCTTCTGCCACTGTGTCCCCAGAACCCAGAATCAAATCTCTCGCTCTGAGCTTGAGATCTGTGGCTTCAGTCGTCTTTTTCAAGAAACAACTACAAACTGTTCTGAAGCACTTTGTGATCTTTGTCTCAAAATGTGCAAAAAAAAAAAATTTGACTCACTCACCTAGTTGCATTCTTAATCAATATAATCAATATTGATTATGTGTGTGTGTGTGTGTGTGTGTGTGTGTGTGTGTGTGTGTGTGTGTGTGTGTGTGTGTGTGTGTGTGTGTGTGTGTGTGTGTGTGTGTGTGTGTGTGTGTGTGTGTGTGTGTGGCTCAAGTGTTGGGAGTTCGCCTTGTAATCGGAAGGTTGCCGGTTCGAGCCCCGGCTTGGACAGACTCGGTCGTTGTGTCTTTGGGCAAGACACTTCACCCGTTGCCTACTGGTGGTGGTCAGAGGGCCCGGTGGCGCCAGTGTCCGGCAGCCTCGCCTCTGTCAGTGCGCCCCAGGGTGGCTGTGGCTACAATGTGGCTACTACAGTTCGCATACAAGGCGGGTGTCGGAGTGGAGGATGCCATCCTGTACCTCCTACACAGAGCCCACTCACACCTGGATGGGGGAAAAGGCACGGTCAGGATCCTGTTTCTTGACTTTTCCAGTGCCTTTAATACCATCCGGCCCTGTATGCTTCAAGAAAAACTGAACAGGATGGAGGTGGACCCCTGCCTGGTGGCTTGGATCTCCGACTACCTCACCGACAGACCACAGTACGTCAGGCTGAAGGACATCACGTCTGACACAGTGGTCAGCAGCACAGGAGCACCACAGGGAACTGTGCTGTCCCCTCTTCTCTTCACCCTGTACACCTCTGACTTCTGCTACAACTCTGAATTATGCCACATTCAGAAGTTTGCAGACGACACAGCCATCATGGGGTGTATCTGGGATGATCAGGAAGAGGAGTACAGAAGTCTGGTGAGGAACTTTGTCGCATGGAGTCACACAAACCACCTGCAACTCAACACCTCAAAGACTAAGGAACTGGTTGTGGACTTCGGGAGGTCTAGAGCAGGTCCACTGCCGGTTCAGATAGAGGGGGAGGAGGTGGAGGTGGTCAACAAGTACAAGTACCTCGGGCTGTGGGTGGACAATAAACTGGACTGGTCATGCAACACAGAGCACCTGTATAAAAAAGCACAAAGCCGACTGTACTTCCTCAGGAGGCTGAGGTCTTTTAACATCTGCAGGAAGCTCCTGAGGATGTTTTACCAGTCGGTGGTTGCTGGAGTACTTTTCTATGCTGTGGTGTGCTGGGGGAGCAGCACAGCAAAGAGGGACTCATCCAGGCTGGAGAAACTGATCAGGAGGGCTAGCTCTGTGGTCGGCATGAAGCTGGACACTCTGGTGACAGTGGCAGAGAAAAGGACATTAAAGAAACTGATGGACATTATGGACAATGCTGGGCATCCTCTGCACACGGCCATTAACAACCAGAAGAGTCTGTTCAGTGACAGGTTGCTTCTCCCAAAGACAAGAACTAACAGACTTAAAAACTCCTTTGTCCCACACGCCATCAGACTGTTTAACTCCTCTCTGGAGGGGAGAGGGAGGGGAGACAGGAGGACAAAGGAGGGAACAACTAAGCTGTAGTGCCTCTTCACCTCACTGTGCAATACCTTTTGTGCAATACTTTTGTAAATAGTCAACGGTGCAATAGACTCAATACTTGAAATGTGCAATTCACTTGTATTTTTATTTTTATTCCTATTTATTCTATTTATCCCCTTCGTATATTTTATTTATATTGTCTCTGTATTTATATATATGTGTGTGTGTATAACTCTGTAACTTCTGTCGGTGCTGTGCTTTTTTGGAAATCGAATTTCCCAGAGGAACCCACCCGAGGGATTAATAAAGTTCTATCTTATCTTATCTTATCTTATCTTATGTAGCTGCCATCACCAGTGTGTGAATGACTGGTTGTGTAAAGCGCTTTGGGGTCCTTAGGGACTAGAAAAGTGCTATATAAATACAGGCCATTTACCATATACATATATTTATTTTTTATAACTATAATTATTTCTGCCCTATATATAGAAAATGTTTGGGAGTTTTTGTATATATTTTGTATTGTCCTGTCACTTCATTGATAGATTTGCTGTCCTTTGTGTAATTTGTTTTGCAGTGTGTGTTGTGTACAGTCCAGTACAGTCAAACCAGACAGACACACTTTCCAAAAGCAGATGAACTCTGAGGTCAACTCTGTGAATAAGTTTTGCACCAATCTGTCATGAAAAGTGGCCGTTAAAGGTCTCCTGCATAGATGAATTGAGGTTGTGTGTTAGCAGGGGTGACATTCCTGCTCCATAATGATAGTTATTGATCAACATCTGCTCTTTGAGGTAATCAGGAAGTGAACGCAGTGCAGTCCTTAATAAACTGGGAGTTTGTGTCACACTGCTGTTATGTAAGCTGTACTTGAATTTTAAATATTATATAGCTGTGTGTGTGTTTGAACTTCTCACTTGCACCACCAAAAATCAGCACCAATTATGCATTAAGCTGAAAAGACACACGAGACATGTTACAAAACAACAGCACACATCAAACACGCAACGCTTTCATCACTCACAGCAGATCAAAAATCGTCTGTGTTAGCCGGGGGAAATGGTGTTAAAGCACAGGAAGAGCCATCTCAGCTGTCTAGACACACTGACAAACAGAAAACCCCGAGCTACAGAGGGGTAGATGGAGGAAGTCATTTGGAAGAATCATGGCTCCCCAGTATAAATAGCCTGTACGGGGCATGTGTACTGACAGATTAAACCATCTTTGAAGTCTGCCATACATCAGTTGAAACCTCCCTTCCCCTGCTCTTTAAGCTAATAAGCTTAAATCTTCCAGCAGCAGCCAAAGCTGCTCCTCCATAGAAAAAAAAAATTAAAAAAAAGACGAGAAGAGAGAAAAAAAACTTTTAATCCTGGCTTTGATGATACATTATGTGCTGCTGGAAAGAACACTCAAAGTTCCCCCTGAAACTTAAAAGTGACACGGACCCCGTCAGGCTATTCTGGATTGAGGAAGCGGCAGAAAGAGCGTCCACATGACAAAAGCTCCCGCAGCTGGAGGCAGTGTGTGTGTGTTCGTGTGTGTGTGTGTGTGTGTGTGTGTGTGTGTGTGTGTGCTGGTGGTGGCGGTGGGGAGGGATATTTCCATTCTACACTGTCATATTATCACTTATATTTCAACTCATCCCCACTCCTCGATACGATGCCGTATGTACAAACACAAGCATAAACTCAACATGACCCTGCTTTCTGCATTTGTAGCACTTGGCAGCTCAGCGAGCTTAGATTAAGCTTTGAGGAGAAGTAGCGTTGGGGTGGAGGGGTAGGGGGTGAGGGGAGGAGGGATGAAGAGAGTGTTTTCAAAAAATTAATGGGGAAGGTGAAGGAGCGAAAACAGAATCGTGGAGCGAGATGAGCTGCGAAAGGGTGAGAAACGAGAGAGAGAGCTATGTAACAGAGATCTGCTTTCTGGTTTCTATGGAAACAATTCAATTCAATTCAATTTTATTTATATAGCGCCAAATCACAACAAAAGTCGCCTCAAGGCGCTTCATAGATACAGAGAAAAACCCAACAATCATATCACAAACAGCAGGCTATTATCCTCAAACGTCATTTGTTATGAAATTATTTGACTTCAACAAGGGTGGAAAAGACTGAACGAGAGGCAGAGGTCAGGACTCGTGTTTACCTTTGGGAGCTGAAAGTGATCGGTGAGGTCAGACGGGCCGAGGCGAAGCACAGCAAATACACCAAGTCACATTAAAGCATTTAAACCTGCAGCAGCAGATCAGGCTAATGGCAGTCTGCATCTCAAACAAACAGCATGCACTTGCCATGTAAACGTCAATTCTGCTTCCATAAATGTAACATTGTGTGTTTGTCTTATCTCCTGTTCCTAAAGACCAGGATGTGGGAATGACTCCTTCAAGTGCTGCATTTGTGTGTAAAAGAGATAACTCAAAGGGACACTTTCCACATGCACATCAGCCTTATTAGAGTTTACCCAGAAAGATGCACTAAGAAGGTCGCAGTCAAGCGCTTTACACTACGTTCAGTCATTCACACACTAGTGATGGTAGCTGCCCTGGGGCGCACTGACACAGGCGAGGCTGCCGGACACTGGCGCTACCGGGCCCTCTGACCACCACCAGTAGGCAAACATTTTCTTAGTATCTTGCCCAAGGATAATTTGGCATGCCTGGAATCGAACCACCGACCTTCTGATTAGTGGCTGACCTGCTCTGCCACCTGAGCTACAGCCACCCCTCATATGTTAAAGAATGTATGAGGAATGAATCGGGAATAGCCTGATAGTTGTGACTTCCCTAATAACCCCTGCTTCAGGACAGCATGGTAGGTAAGGATAATTCATTAACCAACCATCTGATTGATACTAAATTACTGTAAACTTAATGTAATAATTATCTGAAAGTTGGTGCGATCATCTTTGATTCAGGCACCATTAGCTGCTGTTTCTGTGCCAAAAGCATTCTCACTCTGATACCTGAAGTAAAAAAATTAGAGTAGAAAGAGCAGTGCAGCTTAGCTGGCCTTTATTAGCTGTACGAGAGCATGAAGTTGCACAGTACAGCACGTTAAGCGTACAGCACAGTGATGCTGTCAGTACACAATAGCTGCGACTGTTGCTGGGACCAAGGTGGAAATGATTATGGAACAGGAAGCAGCTATTCCAAAGTGAAATAGAGAGTTCTGCTCTTACTTAATTGCTAACACATAAAGAAGAAATGTTCACTTTACATGTAGACATGCACATCTAAACGGGCTTTGCTATTTCAGAATAGTGAAAAGAAGAGCTGGACGCAGATAGAGGGAGGGGGAAGTGGACAAGAAATAAGCTATGAGGAGGTGGGAGGTATTTGGGTTGGGATGGAAATATCTCCCTCTTGTTTTCCTCTCTCTCTCCCTTCACTCCTCCCTTCTGACCGGCTCCTGAGAGCGCTCCAGGTGGCCCTCTCTGGAGCCCCGCTCACAACGGCCAGGACAGGGCTTTCATGCCAGTCGCTACCTCGAGGTCAATGGGTTTGTTCTGGCAGGGCCTGTTGCAGTGAATGGGCATCATTACAGTTTCATTATAGCGGGAACTGGCTGGAATGAAAGCTGTATTTAACATCCAGAAGAGCCCCTGCAACTACTTGAAAGCTAGAGGGGAGAAAAGGAGAGACAGAGAGAGCGAAGCGAATGTTGATGGTAAATGAGAAAGAAGCTTTTCAGGTATCACATCTGGAGAGGTCAGTTCAGCTGTGAATGAAGATATATATATATGTAACCCATCACCAGCTCACGTGTATCACATAAATAATATTAATAATTTATTTATACAGGACCTTCAAAACACAGAGTTTCAAAGTGCGTCACAGTTCAAATAAAAGCTGTACATTGAGAAACGTGCACATGTTAAAACATAAGGACACACTGACGACGTTCACTCCAGCGCACAAATACATGCACGCGTGGTTTCCAACCATGGTGACCAGTGTTGGTCGACCTACTTGAAATAGTAATTAGTTACTAATTACTGATTACTTCTCCAAGAAACTAATCCTATTACTTTATTGATTACTTATTTTCAAAAGTAATTAGTTACTTTATTACTTAGTTACTTTTTTTAAAAAAAAGATACACAACCTGAATATGTAACAAAGCAACAGACCTTTTTTTTCTGTATTTGCATCATATAAAACTGAATCAAGTGAAAAAAGTCTAAGTTTAAATTTTTTCACGAGTTTTAATCTTTTAACTTTATGCAAATCAAACAAAACTTAAATTATTTGCAACCTTCTCTGGCTGGAAGAAACGTGTTTAACATTGAAACCTACTGTCTGCTTGTTCCAGCAGATAAAATAAAACCATGTTTTGTGTTTGCACTCTTTCAAGTAGATGCAAGTAAAACACAGTAAAAATAAATCAAATCAAACATTCAGCAGCTCTTAAATCTGTTTCTCTGTGAATGTCACGTTGCCGTGGCAGCGTGCTCGCTGCTCGCTCAGATTTGAAGTTTAAATTTTTCGCTGTAGAAAGACGTTTTCCTCCCACACAGAGTGAGCAGCGGACGCTAATGTTTGTGTCACTTTTTACAGAATCAAACTCAAAGTAATGGGATTACTTCCACGCTGTAAACGCTGCACGGTCGTACTCGCTCCATCACTCCATGTTATCCATTGTTGATCTGCACACGTCTGTTGCTGCCACGGACGCCGCACGCTCGCACGTCACTGTCATGAGACGCTCTCACAAACAAAATCACAGTTTAGTAACGCAGCGTGCTTACTGGAAAGTAGCAGGAGTCTAATTGCAATAGTAATCCCTTACTTTACTTGTTACTTGAAAAAAGTAACCGGATTACAGTAACGAGTTACTTGTAACAACCTGACTGACTGAGGAAGGTTGTTCCACAGTTTGGGACCTATACCCTCAAAGTGAGATTAGTGAGGGACAGCCCTAAGGCCCCGGCTTTTTGATCGGAGAGCTGCATTGATAAGGTGTTAGAAGCTCCGCTAAATAAGCAGGAGCCTGTCCATGTAGTATCTTATATGTCAACAATAATAATAATGAATTCTGAATTTCACTGGGAGTAAATGAAGGGATGCAAGGAAAGCTGTAACATGTTAGCAGCCTTGCTGCTGCAGTCTGAACCAATTGGAGACAATCTGTGGAGGAACGAGAGACGCACGTGAGAAGTTAATGCAATAATCAAGACGGGAGAAATTTAAGTGAGTATTCAATGTTCAAGATGATTGAGTCAGACTGGGTTCAAAGTGGTAACAAGGTTTTTAGCAGAGGGTTTGATGTTATTGGCGAGGGGGCCGATGTACAGGCCTAGTGCTAGAACCTGAGTTCTACCAGAATCCAGATGGAGGAAATCAGAGAACATCCAATCAACAATGGCAGAGAAACATTCACTGAGGCAGGAGAGGCTGCTGAGGCTGTTGGGCTTGACAGAAAATATAACAGTGTGTCATCTGCATGGCAGTGGGAGGAGCTTCTTTAGAAGCATAAATCAGGTGGAAACATAAATAAACAGAATTCATCCAAGGACTGAGTGCCCCACTCCACATATGAGCGGTGCATATGAGGACATACATCGATTAATGCGAGTTATATCTGTTTGATAAGCAGGGGCGATTTTAGCCCATTTTTGGGGGTGCTGATCTTTGATCCCCCAAAAATGGATCAAAGATTTCTTACTTTTTTGACAATATTTGCTATTTGTGTGACACACTACTAAAAATATAAAAAGTACACAGTACATAACAACAAAAGTATAGATACCCCCCCCTCCCAAAATGGTTTGTTCCAGCTCTCCCCTGCTCTGGCTCTAGCGCTGTTGCTGCCAGAGCGATGGTGGCTGAGATGCCGCTGAGCGGAGGTGTAAGAGCCTGGCTTAAAACAGGACATATTAGCTGCATTTAACCTTCAGTTACTCTTTATATAGTTGGTAGGAGTCAGACCATGTTTCTTTTTAGCTGAAAAACATTACACCAGGTAACCTGCAGTGTTGAAAACGTGTTTTCTGACGATGTTTGCTGCCCTACAATCCGTCCTGCTCTGTAGTCAAATCAGCAACATTTCATTGTCCTGTTGCTCCCATTGAAATGTATACAGCCTATTTAAAATCTAAAACTTATAATTGTCCGTAGCCTGCTGTTGTTACCACTGTCCTGTTTGAAATGGATACTAACTGACTGAATGCCCATTAACCTTATAACTGTTGTGTGTGTGTGTGTGTGTGTGTGTGTGTGTGTGTGTGTGTGTGTGTGTGTGTGTGTGTGTGTGTGTGTGTGTGTGTGTACAGAGAGACAGCCAGGTTCATAATGGATATAAGAAAGTTTTTTCAGAAAAAGGAGCCACATTCAGGTAAAAGTGTAAAATCAAATGATCTGAATCAGGAATAATGTTGGATCAGTGTTTCAATATTTATCTTTTATTAGATGTTCATGTGGTTTGGTTATTTGCCTTTTGGTTGAAAGTACACTGAGAGGACTTTTTATTAGTGATCTTAATAGTATTTTTTTCATATTAATGTAATTTTTCATCTAATTGAATCTATTTGTGTATGATTGTCAGTCCAAAGAGGGAACGTGAGGAGAAAGTACGAGGTCAGGAAGAAGCAGGTAAGCAAACAGACAGGGAGCAGTGACAGGCAGAAACTGTTAAACTGACAAAGAGGAAAACCTGATTTTACTCACAGTCTGGAAGTTGTGTCCTCCCTGTATTAAAGCTGCTAAACAGAATCTGCTAAACAAACTGGGCTGAAACATTTTGACCCTCTTTAACAACATTCCAACATAACATTATCATTGATCGGGAGATTAAAATTAATGATATATTTTTAAGTGGTTCAACCACAACTCTACTGAAACCTCAGCCAGTAACAGGTCGGCCAACCGTTGGACAGTCCAGTTGTCTGTATGACTGCTGCAGTACGTGCATCACATTTGCTCACTATCAGAAAGAGCCAAACAGCCCTGGTGGAGCGAGCAGCTGTAAAGAGAAGCAGATGCTCTGTTTCTACAAATGTTTTAAGCTTGTTTCAAAGATTCTGTACAGCAGCTTTAAATGTTTTCCAAAAGCACACACACACTTATCAGTGTTTCTCACACTTTTTACAGTGTGGACCACCTGAGAAAATGTCAAGCTCTCCCAAGCACCAAAGCATGAAAGTCATAAATCTTACAACACAAAATTAGTATCTGCAGTAAAGATTTTTCATGCATTGTATACATTCTACCACAGGCAAAGTTGCCTACATTTTTATAGTTTTTTTATTAATATTTTCTAATAATTTATTTGTAATAATTTCTTCTGTTTTGGGAGTGTTTTTTATGTATCTGTATTATATTATACACACACATTAAAAGTGAATCTCTGTCCAAAAAATGCACTCAGTTTACTTTTTACTCACTATGAGCATCATTCATTATTAATAAACCAGTAATGAAGGTTAGCATATGTATTTTTTTATTCCAATCCATTCTTCGTTAGCAGCATTTAAATAACCTTTATCAGATTTGATGGTTTTGTTACAGACTTTTCAAAAAAGTGTTTTGCTTTTCTTTCACAAATGTGGGATTAAATTGTTAAAATGTACAAAACAGTGATGTCATGTTTTGTGACGAGGACCCAGGCACAGAGAGACCTGATGAATTTAAGAATCTTGTGATTCAATAAAGAAATTTGCAGACTTGCACAGAGATGGTAAAATTATGGTGACTGATAATGGAGATGAATACAACAGACGATGAGGACAGGGAGGAACAGGGGTTTAAATGCACCGAGGAGACAGACAGAGAGAACTCGGGACAACTGGAGACATTTAAGGATGCAGGGACTGACAGAGACAGGGAAGATGTCTCATCGTGATGTGTAAAGTTGATCTTGCCTGGC
Source organism: Astatotilapia calliptera (assembly GCF_964374335.1). NCBI lineage: Eukaryota > Metazoa > Chordata > Actinopteri > Cichliformes > Cichlidae > Astatotilapia > Astatotilapia calliptera. Next base: position 39,857,991 of record NC_137435.1, on the reverse strand, counting down.
TGGGCAGCTCTCTGGGTGCTCAGCACCCCCAAAGCTCTGATCCTAGAATCGCCCCTGTTGATAAGTATGAAGAAAACTGAGCACACTGGATTCAGTAAACATTAAATCAAGCAGGGCTGGAAACATGTTGCACTAAATTAAATGCCTTTGCAAATTCTGTGTCAGTGCAGTTAGAGGGATCAATATGTAAATGATCAAAATTACCAATAACAGATTCATTCAATAAATGATTGCAGGATTTGGGAGGTCAACAGATTACAATACAGTAAACTGGATATTCCTATTGAATTTTAAAGATAGTAAATCATAGGAGTTAAAAGAACCAGGATCAAATGGGTTTAGATAATCCTCATGAATCACTGCTGTTCCTCCACCGTGGGCTTCGGGAGGCAGAGCTCTCGGTTCAGCTTTGAGTCTCAGTGACAAAGAAAGTGTCTGATTTCTGAGAGGTAACAAAATTGTTACGTATGAAATATGTATTAGATCTGGATCTACTGTTAAAAGGGCAAATAACTGAAGTAGAGACAGGCTAGAGAGGAAGAGGTTTACAGCACACAGTAATTAGATTACTGAGTCTGGGTGCACAAATATGGACAATGTGAAGGTTTTTCTGTTTATGCCGTATATTCAGGTACATAAAGTCTAACACTAATACGTGGCTCACATACAGAGTAAAATGGTTGGTGAGGAGTTGAAAATATAGAAAATATTTACTTTTAAACCTTCCAAATAAATTATTAGCTAAAAATGTTCCTCCATGTGTGGTGGGCCCTGTTTGTGGAAACTCGATTTGTTGAGCTCAAAGTATTTTTTAAAAACAAGACAAAAATAAAGAAATTATTAAAGCTCAAGAAAAAGGACTGTGTGCATCTTTACGACATGTTTCTAGAACCTTGTTGATGGGAGCACTGGTAATGCTGGTTAGTAAACTAGTAACCAGCAGGCAGGCTGTCAGCCGACACATGATGTTCTTGACTGATTTCCTTCTAGTATTAATTTCATGTATAATTTTATCTGTAATTAATGAATCGCCTCGAGCTGACTGTTGTTGTGTTTGCTGTATAAATTTACACACACACACACACACACACACACACACACACACACACACACACACACACACACACACACATTTATTACAGGAGGTGATTGTCATTGGGAGGAAACTGAAATAGAATTTTTCTCTACATGAATGTCTATATGTGGAATTTCTTTTCATCGTTGGCTTTATTAAATACATAAGTATAAAGTTTGAGCATTTCAGATGGTTCAATGCACTCGAGGTCATTCAATTTAATTCCAGCATCATACATGCTCAGCATTTCTTACCACAGTTGTTGCAGTTACACATTTGTTGTGACTTTCTATCATTTTATGTTCTAATATACTTACATTTCAGCACGTGCTGAGAATTTTGAAGGTTTTCTTTCACAGTTTCTGTTGATCCTCAACATCCCTGCTGTGGCCTTTACAGCCTGAACTCAGAAGCTTATGTGTTCTCCAATATTTGATCATTTCCAAAAGTAAGAAATAAAGTCAGTGGATGGTTTAAGGAAAGAAAAGACTTAATGACTGATTTAATATCTTTGGAAACTATTTCACTAATATATTTTTTCAAATAAATTCCCATATAAAAAATAAAATTATATTTAACATTTCTGTGTATGAAGGAATATGAAATGGTAAATATGGAAAGGTAATTAAGTGAAACAGAAATTAGTTCTCAGAGGAGGACATGATCACTAGATCATAACAAAAACCTGAGAATTATGAATAACTTGATAATGCAACACTTGGCACAGTTTAATCAATTAAGACAAATTTATACAACAAAGTTTGATGCTGCACAATTCAGCAGTTTTTCTTTCTTTCTTTTTAAGAATATTGAATTTGTTGAAAATGATTTAATATTTATAAAAATGTTAATCTGAAGCTTTAAAAATTAAGACTATTTTAATAAAGGCTTAAAGCTTTTTCACCTGATAATTAGACACAATTCATGTTTTTTTCTCCTGTAAATTTTTACTGTAATAAATCAGAGTTAATGCAGGAAAACTGTGAACATCAAAAAAACAAAACGGTGAAATGATCAAACCTGAGCATTTTAAGCTGCTCTGTTCATTTGACCTGTTTGAGCCTGTGTGAAACAAACAGACGGCACTCAACGGATGTTCCCTGAAATTAAAACACATAAAGAATAAAGCCTTGATGCTGTAATAAACGTTACTGAGCTTGAACAATAAGAAAAAGCACAAATATGTATGTAGATGATTTTTGACTTTTGTCCAGCAGCAGAATGTCTGATGACAAATAAAAAGAGTTTTAATTTTATAATAACAGAAGTTAATACAAAAAGGACGTTACTTTACAATTAAAACAAACAACAAAAACAAATATAATGAATAGAATAATATAGTAATAATATATAATGAAATAATAATAATGTAATCGAATACATTTTATTACTTTTAATATTGTATTGTCTTTGTATTACAGTATAAAGCACCTCGAGGCAGCTGTTGTGATTTGCACAATAATTAAAAACTGAATGCTGTCATATCCTAGTTTGTATGGTTTGAATGTTTTAGATATTGTGTTTTATTCAGTTATTTTTATTCAGATATATTGTTGGGAATTTTCCTGCCACACAATGAATTGTTATCAAACTGTTGGAATTAAAGTAAAAACTATTGATTTAAGTGAAGTAATAACCGTCTGTAGAGTATTTATAACAAAAAGATTTTTGAATTTATTACATAATCTGATCAGAAGCAACTAAAAATGAACGGGACTGAAAGGTGCACGAACGACAGACTCATATCCTCCCTCATGTAATGGTCCCTCCCTCGCCCTGTCCTCAGATGCCTTTTGGCCTACTTTCGGCTGCAGAGAGCTCCAGTGTGTGTGAGCCAAATCTCTGCGTGGATTTAAAGGCAGAGCGTGCGAGAGATGGAGGCAGAGCGAGAGACAGCGAACCGGGTGACCAGAAAATATCATGTCAAATAAGGTATTCGGCTTTGGGCTGTGGGGACGCTCGCTGTGCCTCCTCATATTTGTTCCAGTGGTCACGGCTGACAAACAGATTTAATCAGCTTCTTTGGTGCAACAGTCCTAATCATCTTTGAATCATTAAGACATTACAATCAATACCAAAAGAAATACATTTGATTAGATGGTAATCTGTATTTGATTTTTCCTCATTTTACATTAAAAAAATGCAGAAATTGAGTCTCAAGTGACAGTTTTGGAAAATAAGCACGACTCTAAAACCAAACGTCAAAATATCCTGTTAAAAATCATGTTTTACAACGAATTTCCACTCTGCTGTTTGTTTTCTATAATTCAAGCATTTCATGGCAAATCACAGGACGAGTGTTAGATGGACTCACGTGGAGGTGAGAGGCTCGGGACATCCAAGTGTGGAAACAGTGAAATACATCCAAATATGTGCCCGCAGGTTTAACATAGTGTGTGTTTGTTAGATACTCATTCTTTAAATGACTCTGCATGTAAAGAAAGCCACTAAAGTCAATCCTGATGAACTTACCTGATAACTGTGAGCAGAAACTGACATGATTCATTATTATTGGCTGACTCTAGCATTCAGCTCACTGAGAAAAATGTGTAGTTACAAATGTGATGTTTCTTTAAGAAGTGAAAATAAAATGAAGACGACAACTTTGAACGATCCATTAGTGCGTCACTTTATTCAAAGATTATTTCAATGAACACAAAAAAATGTTCCTTTATTCTAAATTGATATTGTTTGATTTTCCCAAAAAATACACTATTATTTGCAGCATCATCTTCCCTGTATGTGTATGTGTGTGAAGCTATAGCTATGATCTGATTTCACCAACCATAGGATGAACTCTGGAGAAGGTACAGGCCCCGTGTACTCTCATACCATCTTCGCACTCACTAATCCTTCTGCAAAAGAAGCTTTATGTGTCCATAATCCGTCTCGTTATCACCGTCCAATATTAAACCAACAGCTATGTGGAAGTAACAAGTCCAGACAGAACTCTCGGGGTGTTCAAAGTACTTCTTGGAAATGTGGTGAATCAGTAAGGATGAGGAGGCAGGATGAGGTAGAATGAACTGTGCTGCATGGACCGGTGAAACGTGAGGATTCTCCTGTGACCTATGTATCAAATTTAATAGTATACTTTTTGAGAATATTGTTACTGTTAGGTTGGAGGTACTAGTACACTGCATATATCACAGTTTTAGCCGTACCACTTAAAGGTACTGTGTTGCATTGTGCTTAAACCGGACTAGACATTTTTTCAAAGTGTATAAAAATTCACCACGTGTGGTGTTGGACTGTTAACCATGTTGACATGTGACCAAAGATACTGGGGTACATTAGCACTGATATCTTAAACACTGCACTGCTCACAAAACACTGCATGCTAGTGTTTGCATGTCAACAATTATACTTTGAAGCAGAAAACTAGAAATCGCCCAACACAGTGAATAAGTTTCATATATGAATAAGAAACACATTAGCTAACACTAGCACATCTGTGTTAGCATTCTTCATTTCCCATAAATGTTAAAATGTTGGTACATTTCGTCAAAGAACAGAAAACAAGGACATTTCATTAAGACTTTATTTACATGTTTACATTACAGAGACATGTGAAGCATTAAAAAGCAGCTCCTACTGTCAGAGATCACACGCATGTCCTGGTCAAACTATAAGCTATAAAAGAAAGATGTCTACACAGCGTGTGGGCAGCTGGTTGTTATATGCATCTCGTGTTCATGAACTGTTCCCCGACATGTCCTGACCTGGTCTAAAAGGCTGCAAGAGAGAGAGAGAGACAAAGTCATTTAAAAGCTGTTACACAACGAAGCCTGAGCACAGCCTGAAAAACACAACCACAACACTGAAACCAAGAATGTGCTGATTTTCCTCTAAAAGCAACAAAGAAACACTTATTGATATCTGCACACTTTTAATAAATCATGCAAACATTAATGTAGGTCCGGTCAGAAAAAGACTCATGTTTCACAACAATATAAAAATGTCTCATTTAAAGACATATGGACAGAGCTGAAAGAAGACTGACATCGTCCTCGTCAGCTGTCTTTTTTAATTTATTGTTTTTAAGGAGATCCTGTAACACGTCTCCGTAACTCACAGAAACAAAAACAACAGTAGGAGCTTTAATAATAGAGTATAAAAATACTCCCAAAGATGAAATAAAAACACGTTAGACGGCCGAATCTCACGCTTCACACAGAGCTTCTATTAATAAGTGTAAGAGTTGAAAGAATTGACAGTCACGTGAAATGACAGCAGTGAGGTTTTATTTAGACACGCAGGACACATCAGAAGGAAGAGAAAAAACTTCTATATTTATTCAGAAGAAATTGAAGTATCTATATGAACAAACGTGGCGTCCAGATTCACCACAGTCGGTTTGAATTAAACAAATAATTCCACAAACTGAGATAACACAGGAGGGTGAATCGAAGTTTACATCAGAATATAATATAAAACAACTTGTGACAAATAGTCTAAAAATAGCACAACTGGATCATCTGGAAATATCCAAAAACACACGTGTGTGTGGATTAATGGAGCACATTAACCAGTCGGAAAACTGGGTTTGGAGAAAAAATGGTGAATTGAGTCACACGAGACTGCTGGGCAGGTCGTAACAGGCTCTGTACAGTATGTCAAGCTGCAGTGCTGTTCAGTAGCTTGGCTTAAATCTGAGATGCAGCATATTTCAGTATCGTGTCGGTTATAACGAGCGCCGGCTTTGTTAAATGATCTAACAGGAACTTCACACACGATACAAATTCTGTTCTTCGCTCCGTTTCCACTAGAAGCACATTGTGAAGGCTAAAACAAAAGCATCACAGCCACCACAGATGAACAGAGCAGCATGAAGCTACAATACCAAGACAGTTCACTGAGACAGGAATTAGATGGAAGTTTATTCATCTCAGACAGCTCCAGTACTGGGACAGAGTTTTAAGCTTTAAATCGCACCCTCTATTTCACATTTAAGGTAATCGGCGCCAAAGAAGGATCGCAGCTCTGAACGTTCTTCATGAACACACGTCAGAGGACGCCTGTTCAGTTTGAACAGAAAGTCGAAGGTGCCTCGTCCAGGTCGGCGCGCACATGTGGATCCTGCAGATCCACATCCACTGCAGATCCTGCAGGATTTTCTGCTTTAAAAGAAAGAATGAAACGATTCAGTGTTTACAGCATGACTGTTCAGTTTATCTTAATCAATAAAATACTTCTGTACTGATACCTGTTAGTGTTTAGAAAATAAAAGCTTTTGCTTTAATAACATTCTGAAAAGATTTTCACATTATCGCTCAACAGGAAGAGTTTTTACGACTTTTATCGACTCCAGCTTCAGAGGAAAGACTGAAATACAGGACAAGTCATTTTTACCGTTATAAACAAAGCTCATAATCACTGTTATGTTGTAATAGGAGGCTGCACTGATTCATAGAAGCAAAAGCCTCAAATTGTGTCACAGACTTGATCTCATCCAGATCCAGCTGATGCATCGCTCTCCCACCACCAAATATGTTTCTGATATTATCTCCCCGACCAATTGAAATAAATATGTTAACAAAAAGAAATGATGAGCACAGCTTTCTGGTTCGTGTGCTTCAGCATGTTTTCCTTCAAACGTACAAAAACCACCAAAAACACACGACGATGATGATGATGCACAGGAGGGTTACACGTTGACTCATCGGGGGATTTCCAGCCTTTCTTTAAATGCAAAGTGACCTGCAGCTGCCGCTCGTCACTACCTGGCTCTTTATTGGAGGAGCTTTTTAATGCACAGACGTGCGCCTGCGTGTGTGTGTGTGTGACTGTTGACATACTGTGGGCGACTCTCAGATTAATGAGGTTCGTTAGTCTGTAGTCTGGTTAATCTGCTGCTGTAATGCGGCTGTGCGTAAAGCTCCTCTAAACTTGCCTCGTTCACACAGGCTTGCGCACCAACACACCCAGACAAACGACAAGTGATGCTGAAAATGCACCGGTCCATCCCACCAGCGCATTTCAAAGCCGCCCAGATGGCAGACAGAACAGCGTACAGTTTGGCAGTCGGTGCCCAGACCGGGCGAACAGAAATGAGAGAAACAATGAAAGCTCTGGACGTGCCCCAAATTCTAAATCTTTGGCCAAGCTGCAGAGCCGAGGAGAGCCTCAGCAATTCCAGCTACGCGGCGAGAAAATCGGCCCCAGGTGTGCAACAGTTAGAAAAAAACAAAAAAATGCCCTCTGCTGCTCTCAGATGCCGTGGGTAGCGAGCATTGGCCGGCACGAGAGGACCCACGTGGAGCTGCGACGCCATCTTGTTTCACCGACAGACTTGGAAGGGGCAGCGATCCCCTCTGCAGTATGGGGAACACACACACACACATCACATCACAGACGTGTTGACAGATAGTGTAGGAAGCACACTGGTTATTGATGAATGAGCTTCTCCCGCCTGCAGCAGAGAGCGGCTGTGTGTCGAAGGGAGTGGCAGAAAAAAAGCTGCAGATTGGCGAGCGAGGCTGATGCAGAGGGAAACCATCCCCGCTGCCACAAAGAGGCTCATCGCCAGCCGTCTGTCGCCTACGTCGATGCATTTTCACAGCGTGCCGATCGAGCTTTCTCACTTTTACTCTGAAATAAGCTGACTCGATTTTCACGAGAGGGTTTAGGCATAACCAACAGACCGTCCTCACAAACCCACACCAGGGTCGGCCTTCAGCAGTCCGTCTTAACGGAAAGTTCGTCCACATTAAACAGGATTACAATCAACTGTTGCCATTCCCGGCTGAATTTTGCAAGTCTGGAGACTAAAACTAGACTAGAGTAAATCCCTGGGATTGTGTGGTGCAGCAGCTTTGCAAGGCACGCGTTATTCCAGACCACCACTCCAGACTCTGCTGTGGAAAAGCAAGCACAGAAACACATTTTCTATAAAGATCCTAACATAATCTGGGTGATGGAGCAGCTTATCGTAGCTGGTACATGCCCAGCAGTCACACTGTAAGTGTCTGTCCTCCATGTCTGGCTCAGCTTTGGGGACACAGTGTACAGACAGTGTGCAGAGGAGCCGAACAATGGACGACGCAAGCCTGCGGCTCCTTTGGAGCTTAGCGGCTAGGCGCTAACTTGCTCCAGGTTAGTGTGCGCTCACTGAGCTGAGCGAATCAAAAGCGATTTGGAGGCAGAGAGAATGTAAAAGAAGAGACGGGGCTCACAGAGGCGTTACATAAGACAGCAGGGTTCAAGCTACAGTCCATGTTGGTTCATCAACAACACGATGAAAGGTTCTTCTGATCGGAGGCAAAGCACTGAGAGGGTGAAGCTCAACACATCGGTATATTATACCACATAACTGTCAATGCAAGAAACACAAGTGAAGTGGAAACCGTTACACTGAAGCATTTACTAATGAAAATGAGTTTAGCATTAGGGTCACCATCGTACATCGACCCTGCTAATTACCTTGCTAAAATATGAAACGCACAAATCTAGCACTGAACTTTCTGCATGAAGGGGAGTATCCATGGAGATAACTTATCATCGATACCCTGCTACGCTCCATTAATGCCACAACACGGTGGAGTAGGAGTTCAGGCAGATATCGAAGAATCAGGTAGTCAAAGAGCTGCTGCTGTTCTGCAAATGGGTATCGCGAGAGCGACCTGCAGGGTGGAGTGGATGTGCAGATCTCACCCATTAACCAGCAGCTGGGTGAGAAATGAAGCTCGTGCAACAAAAGCCACCACGTGCCTCTATGACCAAGTCAGCAGGTAGGATCCTCGTTACTATCGATGACAAAGTGTCGCAGCTAGACACCAGAGTCCAATCAGAATCGACTCAGCAGCTGCACCGTTCATTCATGGATCGCGGTCGGTGGTGGTATCATCGTAGTTTAGAAATGCCCCGGCGATGGCTGCTAGCCGCCTCCCAGTGTTTTCACGTTGTCACCTTTGCTTTGCGTTGGCACGCGCGAATAAGCGTTAATGTTGGCGAGGGTTTGCTGAGGTCAAGCACATCATGTACAGAGCTGTCATAGTCACGCTCTCGACATCCCTCTGTGCTGCTCTCAAGTCACGGACGCCGAGCAAGTATCCAGGCCTGCTGCAAAAGGGCTGCAAGACTTATCACTGTGCACAAGACGAGACTGACACCATCGCCACGGCATTAGCACCATCCATCACAAGCTGCTCAGCAACACCTATTGGCTTTAGCAGGAACATGTACTGGTTTTAGCGAGCATTGTTAGCTTCAGTGCTCCACCTGAAGCTGTTTTTAAAAAATTAGTAACTAACAGTAAGTATTAGTCATTATTAGCCATTACAGCTCTGAGTGGGCCCTCTTTTTCAGACCACGTGACACGAAAACTCAAACACAGAATCCTGCGGAGATTCATCAACATGTTACTTTAGCGTAAAGCTTTTCTATGCGGTCCAACATGGTGCTTGTGGTCCATACTGCGAGAATCGAGCCTCAGCTGTAACAAGATGATCGCTTCCTGTCACCCCTCTGCACACCTTTAGCTCAGGCGGCCTCAGCTCTGTCACATGACTTCAATAAAGCGTGCACGATGCTACACTCCCATCAACTGAAGCCCAGATATTTGACCAGCTCTACTTGATTTCATGTGCTGTGAAGAAGCGAGGCGGCAAAGCGGGCAGACGGGAAGAGCGAAAACTCCAGGTAACAACATCATGCCAGGGTGTGAGTCAAGCTGTGAAGTGTGACATGGTTAACGCCTTAGCTCACTGCGCCACGGCCCCCCCCCCCCCCCCCCCTTCGGTCGCCATTGTTGGAGGCAGGAAGGTGCGGGAGATAGCGCTGCCTGTGCATCTCTCTCAGCTCCCGAGAGCCTAACCCGTGGACATGAAAGCACAACGTCACAAGTTAGGGTCTCAGGGATGGAGAAAGACGCGTATCCTAAACGAACTCCTCTCCCTCGTTGCACAGCTGCTTTGAACCCTCTCGGAAATCACTCGTATTCCTGCGCAGGAATAACCTCCGTGTGCTGGACTTGCTTATAAGTCAAATGAGGACTCAGAGCGTCTCCTGCATACAGAGTGAGCTCTGCCTCGCACAGCCTCAGAGGCAATGCATTAGCTGCAAGCTCCACAGCCCCCTATGCATTCGTGAGCATACAACAAGTGCAAGCCTCAGCCAGACACAACACTGGCCAGCCCCCCTCCCTCAACTATCTCTCTCCCCCTCCCCCACCTCGGCTGAACAATACAGCACTTTGAAAAATGCCTCCTGCCATCAGGTACAGAGCCTGCTGCCGTACTGTATGTCCAAAGATCTGCTTCTGTCCTTTAGTAACCATTACTTGCAGGAGATGCAAAAGACAAAAGCCCCGCGTGGATGCATCGGCTTCAGCATTGAAATTTGCGCCAGACCAGCGCAGCATCTCACAGTCCATCTCACACGATGACTTGCATGCTCGTCCGACCGACATGCCTTTTGCCTGGTGCAACAAAAATCGTTTGGCGACCGCTCAGTGCTTACAAGTGCACATCCCTGTTCAGCACAAGCTTCCCAATCCTCCCGAGAGGCTGCGCAGGGAAAAAGACAAGCCTGATGACAAAGCTCTACAGTTCCTTCTTGCTACCATGGTGGTCTAAAGCGTAGGAAACAGATGGGGAGCGGAGAGGAAGAGAATTTGTTGGTATCGACTCACCCTCCCCTTTGGATCCAGGATGCCCCAATCGCTCGCTGCTCTCCGAGCTCACTGCCTGCTCAGGGAGGGGAAGAAAGAGGAGACAGAGAGAAAGAAAGCTCAGATTTAAACTTACAGCACGCCAGCAAGGCTCCGCTAACGCTCAGAAAAAGAGATTTCCTTTCATTTTATTTGAAGAAAAAATGATGAGAGCGGTACAAAGCCGAGGCCGGTCAGTCCTGCTGGAGCTCAGGCGGAATAAATAGCGAGCGGCACGGAGACGAGAAAGATGAGGATGGGTGGTAGGACTGAGCCGGAATGAACCATGTGCACATTCCCTCTCCCTCTATCACTTTGCTCTTGCTGCTCTCTCTCTCACACACACACACGCACGCAGTCCGGTCAGGACAGTCGCTGAGACCGTTTCCAGGAAAACAAAGCACTGCAAGGATGCACTAGTTAAGGTTAGGTAAGACAGGTAAGCGAGAGGCAGCGAGAGAAGGAGGTAAAAGAAGAGAGCTGAGCCTCAGAATCAGCGCTCACAGCCAGTGAAGCATGCCAGCTTCTGCCTCACCGACGTGAGGAGGGGCGAGAAAGGGGCGGGGGGTGTGCGCACACACACACACACACACACACACACACACACACACACACACACACACACACACACAGCCTCTACTTACTTTGTGTCCAAACCTGCAGGTCTCGGGCGCAGGTTGGTGACAAAGGGGGAGGACGTGCACGCACACCCAAGTTAAAGGACAAAAACCAATGTGCCTGCTGATCTCTTGTCTCGCTCCGCTTTCTCTTTCCAATCACATGCAGAGGTGGAAAGGAGGGAAGACAGGAGAAAAAGAAAAAGCATACCTCCCTCTCCCTTCTCTTCCTTCCCAGAGAGTCTCCCTCAGTCTTTTTCTTTCTCCTGCCCGTGCTGATCGAAGGAGAACGAGAAGAGAGGGAGAGATCATCCATTAATTTGCCTCACAGCTGTAATCGCTTACAGCCAGAGGCCCACTTTTCCTCTGTATCAGACAGGGTGGGGGGTGGGGGGGTTAGGGGCAGGAGAAAGTCGTCCTTTTCTCCTTTTTTTCTCCCACCTCGCTGTTGTCCATTTTCCAAACAGAAAACAAATCCACTCTTTTGCTGGCATGCAAAGAAAAACCAACAAAAATCCACTTTTCCAGTCTTTCTGTCTGCTGTCTTATTCTGCGCCTCACACCAGCCGACCTCTTTCACACTATCCTCTCAGAGAGAGAGAGAGGGGCCATAGAAACATTGCTACATGATGTGCTTTGGCTTATACAGGCTACATTTAATCTCCACTGGCTCCCCCAGGCTTTGGTATGGAGAGAGAGGGAGAGAGAGTGAGAGGGAGGGAGGGAGGGAGAAAAAGAGGAGAGATGATGGGGGGAGGGACAGATGGAGCGAAACGAAGGAGAGCAGCGACCTACAACTGGCTGCAGGCTCAAATCAGCGACGGGCCCGAAGAGGCTGGGAAGGAGAGAGGAAAAAAAGGAAGAAAAGAAAAATCCCCGAGACCACACTGCCCTCTTGCTTTCCTTCTGCGAGCGATCGACCGCCTGCGTCTGCAGCCCGGCTAATCTCCCGTCACGTCGTGCTGCTTCTCAATGCAGCTGCAGTAGAAAACCGAGCATCTGGATCTGCAGCACGATCCACCTCTGTAAGCCAGCCGTTGTGAAAAATAATCATGCTACATATTTTACAGTCTCCCCGTTGACACGTTCGCGTACGTGTGCACGCGCAACACACACACACACAATGCAGCAATCCTCATTTATCACCTGCTTTGTGTCCAGATAGAGCCAGTCTTCTGTCAGGTGCTAATATTAGCCTGCTTTGATGGTGAGAGCCTGCAGCAGGCAGACAAAGGCGCACACGCATGCACGCTGAGGCGTGTAGGCTCAAACACAAGTATGGTTAAACTTCACACGCGTGTGGATAAATGTGCAAAAGCCAAAATAATAAACCACCTGGCTAATGAAACTTTGCATCCAGCTCAGGTGCCACCGATTTACCCATCCCATTCCGCTCTCTCCAAGTATTTATTATCTGCTGGTAACGGCCAGGAATCTGCACCCGGCCAGCCAAGCGGTACGTCAAGAGAGACCCAGATCTGTCAGGCTGTAGCCCACGCGCACGACAACAAAGCAGCAGGACTGCAAACAAACCTGCAGCAGGTCTGCAGAGCCAGAAACAAACACGGCCGCTGGGTGGGGCGACGACGGGCATGACGCGCTCCCGACCGGAGAACTTGACTGACACCTGTCACATCGGACCATCGCAGC